>NC_142523.1:24839119-24939119 GCF_964205215.1 Stylophora pistillata
CAGGTAATTATTGCTTTCTCTCATCATTTCTAGGCTAAGTTTAAGATTAACAAGGTTTACCTCATGAAGCTTTTCCATGGTATTTATAGTACTCGCGTCCACTTTATTTTGATATTAACGTAACACAAACCAGTTCGTACAATTGAAGAATTCGCCCGAAATGGCAAGCTGTTTCTCTTGTGACTGGATATTATTTGATAAAATGAAGCACATGGTTGATCTCTATCAAGTATCGTTGTGTGCAAAGCAGGTTTGAGGTTTTTCAAACTGAAACGGGCCAATATAGACTAAGAATCGATGCTTATAATTTTTCGGTAAAGATGCAGACTCTGCTTTCAAAAACCTGAGGGACAGATATTCAAGAAACAAGAAGAAAGTACAGAGTGTTAACGTCAGTGGAGCGGATACACAATCTGTCATAGATGCCAAAAGTGAAACAAGCGACATGTGCATGTGTTTGGCCTGGCTGGATCCATATGTTCAACCCCGTCGATCTTCCAGTAATCTTATAGTGATAGATGAAACCTCACAACTAGATGATGCTGATATTGAAGATGAAGGTATATGCACTCCAGTAGACAGCAGCTCTGGTGGTGCATATACCTTACTTCATTACTTAGACGTTAATGATTTTGGCTTTGAGCCAAAATCATTAACGTCTAAGTCATTAAAGTCTAAAGTAACTGGTCAGCCAAAATACCTGCATGCCAAACGCCCTAGAGTAAATAATGAAGCTATTGAAGGAGCTGCAATGGATTTTCTCAAATCTATTGGAAATCACCTTGTAAGCAGAGACAGTCAGAGAGAACAAAAAGATGAAGAACGCCTTTTTGGAGAACTGGTAGCTGCCCAATTGAGAAAGATGCCAACACAAGAAAGACTGACGACCAAAATGGAAATAAACAATTTGATTTTTTCACGCTTATTAAAGATTAATTCTCAAGATGTTAATACTGTTAGCTATGTAGCTTCTAGGTACTCTGAAACTGCTAGCAGTAGTTTCATGTCTGAGCTGGGTAATGTAGAGGCTGTTTCAACATATCCCCAGGTTACTTCCTCCAGCAACGTCGACACGAGGGGTTATAAATGCCAAGAGCATCCACCCTACTTAGTTATGTATTGGTATTTGAAACAAGGCATAATTGTCTGAGTCTGCTGTGATGCAATGTCAACATTATTTCATTATTACAAAAGTATTGAAATAATTATTGTACAAGTTATAGTTATAGATTATAAAATAATTATAAATTGAGAGTTGTGTTCTTTTCAAAGAAACAGTTTTGAAACTATTCCCTTTTCACATGGGTGTTGTAATAAACAAAAGGATTGTGTTGTTGAATGTTGAAAGCATTTAACCGGTTCCTGACCATGTCAATCAGCCAATCCCTCCTTTCTCAAACTCAAAACACATCATTGATCTCTTGTTTCCTTAGTGACAGCCTTACTCATAATCTGTGTATTATGTACAAAAACATCAACAGGACAATTCGTATGTAAAGTATTGTGTTATCATATTTATGATAAGACAGCAATTTATACAAGTGTTATAAAGACAAATTGCATTTACCTCTCTCAGAGATATCACTCTAGAATCTAGAAGGGGTTGAAATTGCTGGTTATGGATATTCCATATTCAATAAGAAAAGGACATGGATTGTTGACTGTCACCAGAAGCCAAATAACGTATGGTCAGTGCAAGACGTTCTGATGGTGAGATAGGCTGTCTGAATTTTATAACTTGCTTCTTATAAGTGGGCCAACCTTGGAAACGAGGCAATCAAAACAGTCGTGACATTCTCATGTAACTAAAATGAGACCAATAATCATTCAATGAACCAATGACTGAACTTTATATTTGAACAATAATATTTCGAGCGTGCCCTTGTAACATCATGTTGAACAAAAATTGGAATGGAAAATTTTCTGTAGCATATACAAAGTAACAGTACTGAGGCCAAAAATATATTTATCAAGTTTATATTTTCATGCTATTTTCAGGGATTTTTTTTAAATAAAATAACATACAAAAACTTGCCTGCAAAATAACAAAACGCCAGCGGCAATAATGTTCGGAGTGTAAGCCTTTTACACTAGTTTTTCAGCAGACTTTTAAAATTCGCTTACCGAAAGTATAGCTCTCTGTCACTACCACGAAGTTCCAAAACAAGGTAATTGAACTCCCCTTGAGCTTTCTTGCGACGATACATCTCCCTTACCCAAAACCTTCTAGGTCTGATGGATCTTCTGGCATTACGTCGTCTTCGTAAGCGAAAAAAGTAAATTACAAGCAACGCAAAGAGAAAGATTTCATCTTCATCCACCATCTTGATTGTAGTCGAGGAAGACTGGTAACGAAGAATTTTTTGATACTGCGCCTGCGTATGCTCTCATGCTTATGTTCTGTGTTCTCACTTGCTTATGCTTGTGCTTGTGCTTATTCTTGGGCTTGTTCTTTTAGCGCTAGTGAAAACCGGCCTTGAGCATGAACGTAGTACATAGGACACATCGTCGCTTTAGAGATGCGGCATGGTCGGTTTTTTAAAGTCTCGTTTGAATTGTGCATAAGCGCGAACTTCTCCTTCAAATCGCAGCAATTCTATTTTTTCTAACTGAAGGTTCGAGGACGGGAAAGTCTCTCTCTTTGCTATTTTATCATCTTTTGGACCGATTAACGACCTGAGCTTTTCAGTCATATCATCGAGCCGGCATTGTATCTGTGATGCAAATTTTATAGCGTTTTCTGAAGTGTCATGGTCTGCTAAATCTAAAACGTCAACGTTTGCAATTTTACACTCGGCATACGCATCCTCTATCTGTCTTAAAGACCTTTCCAGAGTATGTGCGGCAATGTTATTATCACGAATATGCTTTCTATTATTACAGATAGTGCCAAAAACTGTTTGCGCTTTCGCGCGCATTGTGAGTGTCTTTTCTGCTTTCCTCTTTCTTTCCGCGCGCTCCTTCATTTTTGTTTCATGACGTAATGTGTTCTCTCGCATGACAATTTCTGATCTAACTGATTTCTGTATATACTGGATTTTACGCGCTGTCGCTTCTACAAACAGGTCCCGCAACTCGGTAATCCACCTCTCCGTGACTTCCAGTTCTTCATCCGTTAAATACATCGTGTATAGATCGTGCTTACTTTCAACGATATCCCATGCTTCTGAAAGCTTCACGTAATTACCTTGGACCATTTTTCGTCCTTGGTCGGCATCCATAGGCTTCAGGAGTTCATTGCGCATCCTGGTAAACATTGCTTTGGCTGTTCGTCGAATGTTTTTGGCTTCTTCTGCCATCTCAGTGATATCCGTGACGGTCCTCGGAGTTACCGATTGGGATTCGAATGTTTCGTCAGTTATGGGCTTTTGGTTCACTGTTATCAAACATCTTTATTGACGACTATAGTGTCAGACAATCAAAGAAGTGCGTTCGAATCCTAAAAGGAAGTCACATTGTTATAAAATGCTCAGATAATAAAGTATACGAAACGATTTGATATTTACCAAGTGAGTCGACCAGGTCCACAGCTGACAAATGACTTACATTAGTATTATGACATCACTATAACGTACCTTATTAGCGGATAAATTAACTTAATGATCAATAATAGAATTTCTCGACGAAGCAGTCTTCAGGTTTCAAAATACATTCCATTCTTTGGGAAGCCTTTGGTTGTATTTGCATAGAATGCACTTACTTTCGAGCGGCTGAATAATATCGATCGAGATAGCTTGGAAGTTACGAGAACAATAACAAACAGGTAGCTGCATTTGACATAGGATTTGTTCCATTTTGTTATTGATAAAAGCAAAAAGGGCCCTGCAGCCCGATTCCCTTTTTTTGGACGACTTTTCATATTTCTAAAGTATTAAAAAGTCTGATCGTAACGCCCTTCGCTATTCACTACTCGCAAAATAACTTTCTACGTAGTCTCCGAATAGACGAGATTTCAACCAACACAGATTTCATGCCATTTTTTCTGGGAATAAAGGTTAATGATAAGTATGCTAAAATGATTAACAACCGTTGACTATTTGTTGTTTTCTTTCTTTCATTTCACCTAATGCTCAACAGTTGGTAAGTACCTATTTATTGTGCTACGTATGTTTACCTATTCCTTAACTGATTTAATTGTTTGAGATCAAAGTAGTCGTATTTCAAATAAGCCTTTAGTTGTATTTGCATAGAATGCACTTACTTTCGAGCGGCTGAATAATATCGATCGAGATAGCTTGGAAGTTACGAGAACAATAACAAACAGGTAGCTGCATTTGACATAGGATTTGTTCCATTTTGTTATTGATAAAAGCAAAAAGGGCCCTGCAGCCCGATTCCCTTTTTTTTGGACGACTTTTCATATTTCTAAAGTATTAAAAAGTCTGATCGTAACGCCCTTCGCTATTCACTACTCGCAAAATAACTTTCTACGTAGTCTCCGAATAGACAAGATTTCAACCAACACAGGTTTCCTGCCATTTTTTCTGGGAATAAAGGTTAATGATAAGTATGCTAAAATGATTAACAACCGTTGACTATTTGTTGTTTTCTTTCTTTCATTTCACCTCATGCTCTACAGACCGTAAGTACCTATTTATTGTGCTACATATGTTTATCTATTCCTTAATTTAATTGTTTGAAATCAAAGTAGTCGTATTTCAAATAGGCCTTTGGTTGTATTTGCATAGAATGCACTTACTTTCGAGCGGCTGAATAATATCGATCGAGATAGCTTGGAAGTTACTAGAACAATAACAAACAGGTAGCTGCATTTGACATAGGATTTGTTCCATTTTGTTATTGATAAAAGCAAAAAGGGCCCTGCAGCCCGATTCCCTTTTTTTGGACGACTTTTCATATTTCTAAAGTATTAAAAAGTCTGATCGTAACGCCCTTCGCTATTCACTACTCGCAAAATAACTTTCTACGTAGTCTCCGAAGAGACGAGATTTCAACCAACACAGGTTTCCAGCCATTTTTTCTGGGAATAAAGGTTAATGATAAGTATGCTAAAATGATTAACAACTGTTGACTATTTGTTGTTTTCTTTCTTTCATTTTACCTCATGCTCTACAGACTGTAAGTACCTATTTATTGTGCTACATATGTTTATCTATTCCTTAATTGAATTCTTTGAGATCAAAGTAGTCGTATTTCAAATAAGCCTTTGGTTGTTTTTGCATAGAATGCACTTACTTTCGAGCGGCTGAATAATATCGATCGAGATAGCTTGGAAGTTACGAGAACAATAACAACCAGGTAGCTGCATTTGACATAGGATTTGTTCCATTTTGTTATTGATAAAAGCAAAAAGGGCCCTGCAACCCGATTCCCTTTTTTTGGACGACTTTTCATATTTCTAAAGTATTAAAAAGTCTGATCGTAACGCCCTTCGCTATTCACTACTCGCAAAATAACTTTCTACGTAGTCTCCGAATAGACGAGATTTCAACCAACACAGTATTCCTGCCATTTTTTCTAGGAATAAAGGTTAATGATAAGTATGCTAAAATGATTAACAACAGCTGACTATTTGTTGTTTTCTTTCTTTCATTTCACCTCATGCTCAACAGTTGGTAAGTACCTATTTATTGTGCTACGTATGTTTACCTATTCCTTAACTGATTTAATTGTTTGAGATGAAAGTAGTCGTATTTCAAATAAGCCTTTGGTTGTATTTGCATAGAATGCACTTACTTTCGAGCGGCTGAATAATATCGATCGAGATAGCTTGGAAGTTACGAGAACAATAACAAACAGGTAGCTGCATTTGACATAGGATTTGTTCCATTTTGTTATTGATAAAAGCAAAAAGGGCCCTGCAGCCCGATTCCCTTTTTTTGGACGACTTTTCATATTTCTAAAGTTTTTAAAAGTCTGATCGTAACGCCCTTCGCTATTCACTACTCGCAAAATAACTTTCTACGTAGTCTCCGAATAGACGACATTTCAATCAACACAGGTTTCCTGCCATTTTTTCTGGGAATAAAGGTTAATGATAAGTATGCTAAAATGATTAACAACCGTTGACTATTTGTTGTTTTCTTTCTTTCATTTCACCTCATGCTCTACAGACCGTAAGTACCTATTTATTGTGCTACATATGTTTATCTATTCCTTAATTGAATTGTTTGAGATCAAAGTAGTCGTATTTCAAATAAGCCTTTGGTTGTATTTGCATAGAATGCACTTACTTTCGAGAGGCTGAATAATATCGATCGAGATAGCTTGGAAGTTACGAGAACAATAACAAACAGGTAGCTGCATTTGACATAGGATTTGTTCCATTTTGTTATTGATAAAAGCAAAAAGGGCCCTGCAGCCCGATTCCCTTTCTTTGGACGACTTTTCATATTTCTAAAGTATTAAAAAGTCTGATCGTAACGCCCATCGCTATTCACTACTCGCAAAATAACTTTCTACGTAGTCTCCGAATAGACGAGATTTCAACCAACACAGGTTTCCTGCCATTTTTTCTGGGAATAAAGGTTAATGATAAGTATGCTAAAATGATTAACAACACTTGACTATTTGTTGTTTTCTTTCTTTCATTTCACCTCATGCTCAACAGTTGGTAAGTACCTATTTATTGTGCTACGTATGTTTACCTATTCCTTAACTGATTTAATTGTTTGAGATGAAAGTAGTCGTATTTCAAATAAGCCTTTGGTTGTATTTGCATAGAATGCACTTACTTTCGAGCGGCTGAATAATATCGATCGAGATAGCTTGGAAGTTACGAGAACAATAACAAACAGGTAGCTGCATTTGACATAGGATTTGTTCCATTTTGTTATTGATAAAAGCAAAAAGGGCCCTGCAACCCGATTCCCTTTTTTTGGACGACTTTTCATATTTCTAAAGTATTAAAAAGTCTGATCGTAACGCCTTCGCTATTCACTACTCGCAAAATAACTTTCTACGTAGTCTCCGAATAGACGAGATTTCAACCAACACAGGTTTCCTGCCATTTTTTCTGGGAATAAAGGTTAATGATAAGTATGCTAAAATGATTAACAACCCTTGACTATTTGTTGTTTTCTTTCTTTCATTTCACCTCATGCTCAACAGGGTGTAAGTACCTATTTATTGTGCTACGTATGTTTACCTATTCCTTAACTGATTTAATTGTTTGACATCAAAGTAGTCGTATTTCAAATAAGCCTTTGGTTGTATTTGCATAGAATGCACTTACTTTCGAGCGGCTGAATAATATCGATCGAGATAGCTTGGAAGTTACGAGAACAATAACAAACAGGTAGCTGCATTTGACATAGGATTTGTTCCATTTTGTTATTGATAAAAGCAAAAAGGGCCCTGCAGCCCGATTCCCTTTTGTTGGAGGACTTTTCATATTTCTAAAGTATTAAAAAGTCTGATCGTAACGCCCTTCGCTATTCACTACTCGCAAAATAACTTTCTACGTAGTCTCCGAATAGACGAGATTTCAATCAACACAGGTTTCCTGCCATTTTTTCTGGGAATAAAGGTTAATGATAAGTGTGCTAAAATGATTAACAACCGTTGACTATTTGTTGTTTTCTTTCTTTCATTTTACCTCATGCTCTACAGACCGTAAGTACCTCTTTATTGTGCTACATATGTTTATCTATTCCTTAATTGAATTGTTTGAGATCAAAGTAGTCGTATTTCAAATAAGCCTTTGGTTGTATTTGCATAGAATGCAGTTACTTTCGAGCGGCTGAATAATATCGATCGAGATAGCTTGGAAGTTACGCGAAAAATAACAAACAGGTAGCTGCATTTGACATAGGATTTGTTCCATTTTGTTATTGATAAAAGCAAAAAGGGCCCTGCAACCCGATTCCCTTTTTTTGGACGACTTTTTAGATTTCTAAAGTATTAAAAAGTCTGATCGTAACGCCCTTCGCTATTCACTACTCGCAAAATAACTTTCTACGTAGTCTCCGAATAGACGAGATTTCAACCAACACAGGTTTCATGCCATTTTTTCTGGGAATAAAGGTTAATGATAAGTATGCTAAAATGATTAACAACAGTTGACTATTTGTTGTTTTCTTTCTTTCATTTCACCTCATGCTCAACAGTTGGTAAGTACCTATTTATTGTGCCACGTATGTTTACCTATTCCTTAACTGATTTAATTGTTTGAGATGAAAGTAGTCGTATTTCAAATAAGCTTTTGGTTGTATTTGCATAGAATGCACTTACTTTCGAGCGGCTGAATAATATCGATTGAGATAGCTTGGAAGTTACGAGAACAATAACAAACAGGTAGCTGCATTTGACATAGGATTTGTTCCATTTTGTTATTGATAAAAGCAAAAAGGGCCCTGCAACCCGATTCCCTTTTTTTGGACGACTTTTCATATTTCTAAAGTATTAAAAAGTCTGATCGTAACGCCCTTCGCTATTCACTACTCGCAAAATAACTTTCTACGTAGTCTCCGAATAGACGAGATTTCAACCAACACAGGTTTCCTGCCATTTTTTCTGGGAATAAGGGTTAATGATAAGTATGCTAAAGTGATTAACAACCGTTGACTATTTATTGTTTTCTTTCTTTCATTTCACCTCATGCTCAACAGTTGGTAAGTACCTATTTATTGTGCTACGTATGTTTACCTATTCCTTAACTGATTTAATTGTTTGAGATCAAAGTAGTCGTATTTCAAATAAGCCTTTGGTTGTATTTGCATAGAATGCACTTACTTTCGAGCGGCTGAATAATATCGATCGAGATAGCTTGGAAGTTACGAGAACAATAACAAACAGGTAGCTGCATTTGACATAGGATTTGTTCCATTTTGTTATTGATAAAAGCAAAAAGGGCCCTGCAGCCTGATTCCCTTTTTTTGGACGACTTTTCATATTTCTAAAGTATTAAAAAGTCTGATCGTAACGCCCTTCGCTATTCACTACTCGCAAAATAACTTTCTACGTAGTCTCCGAATAGACGAGATTTCAACCAACACAGGTTTTCTGCCATTTTTTCTGGGAATAAAGGTTAATGATAAGTATGCTAAAATGACTAACAACAGTTGACTATCTGTTGTTTTCTTTCTTTCATTTCACCTCATGCTCAACAGGGTGTAAGTACCTATTTATTGTGCTACTTATGTTTACCTATTCCTTAACTGATTTAGTTGTTTGAGATCAAAGTACTCGTATTTCAAAGAAGCCTTTGGTTGTATTTGCATAGAATGCATTTACTTTCGAGGGCTGAATAATATCGATCGAGACGGCTTAGAAGCTACGGGAACAATAAGAAATATGTAGCCTCATTTTACTTAAGGGTTGGTCCATTTTGTTTTTAAAACCTGATTTCTCTTTTATAAACGATTTGTAACATTTTTTTTTAATTTTTGAAAAGTCTGTCCATAACTTCCTTCGCTATTCACTGTTTGGAAAAACTATGTGCGTAATATCTCGTAATTCTCTGATGCGTCAGGTTGTTTTTGTTTTTTAAATACACTCGCTCTACTTCACTTAATCAGAGAAAGACTTAGAAGGTCTGAATGTAATCTATAACTAAAATCAAGAGAACACAAGTTTAAATTCTCTTGTTAAGATTAAAAACGGTCGAAGAAATATCCTTCTATTAATCGTCAACTGTGAACTTCTAAGTTCTTGGAAATCTACCGTCAGCCATTAAAGTCAGTTTAAATAGCTGCGAACCGTCAAAAATACTCCAATACTTTCCATCCATTGAGAACGTTTTTGAATTAAAGAGACCAAGAGATTTACCCGTTAACAACCTCTTGTAGATAATCAAAGCCCCTCTTTAAGAAGAAAACGCCAACTTTCTTGGATTATGACATAGTGAATATATTGTATGCATCGTCTGATTGGTCAATTCAGCTTTCAAGCGCATGTTTCACCAGGTTGTAGAGGTTGGATTTGATCTGTTTATGTCATAAAAGCAAGGAACGATCAAATAACTTGAACCATTTTAACGAGGATTCTGATGGCCTTGTTTTAGCAATCCAACCAAGCATGAAAAACCTTCAAAACTCGGACATTCTATTTCGTTTTCTGTTAGTCGAGGAATTTCTTCTCAGCTCGCGATATAATGACGTCAATTACGGTGCTTGGCATGCTTACAAACCTTTATTTGGTTCTTCCGATGCACAGAGTGCCATTTCTTCAAAATATGAATTTTCCTTATTAAAATGAAAAGCCATAATTTGTTTCGCTTCAAATTCGATGAATCTTGGCCTGAAAAGCGGTTCTCGAACAACACACCGCGAGAGAGAAAACCGTTTAATAGCGATTGTGTCGTGCGTCGGCTTTCTTTATGGGCTTTTGATTTATTTTTCACAGTAACTTGTATGTATATGTGCACGATCCTTCGCAGTAAAGCACTATTTAAGCAATAGTGAAAATCAGACCTGAAAAAATTTCAGGCCTGTACGGGATTCGAACCACTGAACCATACAAGTAACTTGTATGTTTGAAATCATGAATGTATTCTGAACCTCAAATGTTAACAAACATTTTTTTCCTGAAATTAATCCAACAAGGATATGATGTGATTCCTTGGATTTTTGGTAAACCTTAGCTCAGCTCCTTGTTTTGTACTCTGATAGAGCACGCTCTTTCAACTAATTACAGCGCGCGTTATAACTAAAATCTATTAGAAGGCGTCACAAAACCTCTCGGGATGTTGGGAGAACACTCACAAAGCTTTTTAATCACCTGCCTTCAGCTCGTGTTCTCCCAACATTTTGTGTGGCTCTAAAGCCCGAAAAATGTGTTTTAGTGCTTAATGAAAAGAAATGTCGAATCTTGTTGGGAACTCCGAATGCTAGGATTCGAGAAAGTGTTGAAATGTTACAAGACAAAGTGAAATTTCGAATTTTTTGAATAATGAAAACCAACGAATAAGATACATACATACATACGTTATTTAACCACTCCCTCATAGGGCTTTTTTTCGGGGCCATTCTTACAACACCACTCACCCATCCCACCCCAGGGAAGGACATCCACCACACAGTGATCTCGTGCGTGTGAAATTAACGTCTCCTAGGCCTACCCCTAACCCTGCAGGAGACTGGGGTCTACGGTTTATTCGTCCTTATCCGAGAAGACCAGAATATCTATCCATTTCTTAATATTATAGAAAGGTAGCAAATTCTCCTCAGTTATTTTAAGACCATGAGTATTGGACCGGCCGGGGCACGAACCCTCGACCTCCCGCACAATACAATCCCGGCGCTCTAACCAATTGAGCTAACCGGGGGCCGGTTAGCAAAAATTGAATGAAAAGGTGAATGCCTTTCGTTGCATTCGAAAGCATTGGAAGTTAGAGATCAAACTTGGCGGAAAATATACTTTGAACGGTCCCTGCAGTCTTGCGACAGAAATCGACTTCCTATAACTCATCTTTGCCGGGTCTTATGCTGGTGACAAAACTCGAACAGCTACATCATAAATAGAATAAAGAGCTCTGTTTTTACCCTATGGAACCCTATGATAATTCTGCATGTGGATTTTCCTTGTTGAAGCTTTGACATCGTTTCCTTTCAAATCGCACCTCACTTCAAGTGAACTTGTGAAACATGTAGAAATGATGGCAGCTACGAAATATCGAAGAGTACTGTTCGCAATACTCGTAATTTTTTACGGAATTGGGTTTGTGAAAGATATATTCTACTTTATGATAACGTCATGTTACAAGAACACATAGCCTTTTTTCCAGGTTATCAATAAGAAAAATTGAAGTGCCCTTTACACCATATTTAAACCTGCAAACCATTCCGCAGCTTGATACTCCTTCCTGGCTTCATTATTAAGAGAAAAGGTGTAATGATTTCCACGTTAATATTATAACGTGTGAGTGCAAAGATGAAGTGTTATATTCTTTTTTTTTTCGTCGCAATGGAGGGTAGCAGAGTAACTTATCAGTGTTAAAGTACCTAGGTAGTATGTTACATCTAGTTCCATACTTGGTCTTGCTGAGATCTCAATCCACGAAAATCTATGTGTAATACTTGCGTCGAATTTTCTGCATAGATTTCAATTTTATTTATAGCATATTTTACTTCACCAACTTTCCGTTCGTTTCTTTGCTTGTGACATGTTTGGTCAAGCTAAAGAATGTTGTAGGACGTACATTGCTTGGAATTTTTTGTAATTGGATCTTTAAAGACAAGTCTTATATCACAATTTAATGTTGCTGTATTAAATCATTCTAAATTGCATTTTGGAATGTTCTGCACATTTAATTAGCCAGGCAGGCCTTAATTCACTTGAGTTCCGTAAATGGTTAACTCCTCGTTACTAAGACCTCTCTAAACATTAATTTTAATTTTTCCCAGTTATCTCGAAACACTCTTGACCTTCTAGTCGTCGAAAGAAAATACAATTCTCAATGCGGGCACTCTAATTCTTTAGAAATTCGTAGGCAATATACAGACGTTAGGAATAGTTAGGTTACCCTTGAGTTCGATTTCATCAACACTATTTGCTTAGCGAAGGCCTACGTGTAGCTGTATCCCCCTCCTCCTCCCTGGAAGAGAGGGAACGTCTACGAAAACTTGACACGCATCGTGTTTATGACGTCACTCTTTTGCTTAAAACAGTGCGATGATTTCCTATTGGCTAGCCATTTTGTCGATTCTTTCAAAAATTCTGATTAGTTAGAATTGGTAGTTTTATTCTCTATTAATGAACAAGATGATCAACAGAATGTCTTAGTGGTCACCTCGAGGGACAATAATGATCTACGGCGAAGTTTTAAGGCAAGTCTGCGTGACCCTCGGGAATAGAGAAATTTCAGGAAGAAACTCTTCACTATAATTACTGTGCAGCCGTTTCTGGAAGAAACTCTTCACTCTGATTATTATGCCGTCCTTAAAGCTCATATGGCTGAAGACCAGGAGCTACCCCAATGGACTTGGGATAAAAGAATTGTCTGCTTTCAACACAGTCGGTCTCGTTGGGAACGGTGCTGCAAGGCTAATAGAGCTATCTAACTGTTTTTAGACGACCGTGTCCTCTTCTCTCTATCCCTATAGCATTGTATATACTGATACACGGACACTGAATTGCGAATTTACCCAAAATAATAGAAGACGAATTCATTCGAATTCTGTTATTTACTTCGATTACTTTTTGCGCAAGAACGTGCCACTACGCCGAAAATACCATCAGTCTATCAAGTTACAAAATCTTCCATAGTTTAGAGTGACCTCATATAACACGATTCTTGTCAAACTTATCAGTGTTAAAGTACTTAGGTAATGTGTTACATTTACTTCCATACTTGGTCCTGCTGAGATCTTAATCCACGAAAATTTATGTTTAATACTTGCATCATATGTTCTGCATAAATTTCAGTTTTATATATAGCTTGTTTGACTTAACCCACTTTCTGTTCGTTTCTTTGGTAGTTCGTTTCTTTGCTAGTGACACGTTTGGTCTGGCTAAAGAATGTTGTAGGACCTACATTGCTTGGAATTCTTTGTAACTGTGTCTTTAAATATAGGTTTTATTTCACAATTTAATGTTGCTGTTTTAAATCGTTTTGCTATGTTATGATTAATAACAGAGTAATAATGATTAAGGAATAATTATCCAAACTTGTATCATTACTGAATTGTTACAAGTTTGAATTGAACAGAGTCCCAGTCAATTACGCTATTGGCGGCCTTATTGAAACATCACATCGAACTTCTAAGATGCGGGAGTCCAAGTAACTCTCAAAATAGACTGTGTAGTTCTAAATTCAATACTAGAAAAAAAAATACATCAAAGTGTCCCCACGTAAACATTTAGATAAAGCGGTAGTTATAAAAATATATATTAGTTTTTTAGCTTTTGCATTTCAATACTAACAATATGTTCTCCTTTCATTATCATTTCTCTCAATCGTCCAAAATGAACACAATCTCAAGGTTGTAAGTAGCCACCATTTTATCTTTTTTAAGCATTTCGTAGACATTATAGTGTATGTACAGGGCAAAATATATATTGAAGTGATTTGTAAACTTCAAACACTAATTTTGCTTCTTCCGCTTCTTTTGTTCCCTTAATGTTACCGGATATGTCAGGGGGTAAGTGGTTTTATATTCATTATCAAAACGAGTTTTTATCCAGAACACTTTTCCCTCAGGCGCTTCATAATGGGGTCGATTAATTCACACATCTCACTGTCAAACATCTAAAGAAAAAGCAGGAGTTCAAGTTTTTCATATTTAGGGTTAAAAGCTATTGGAAAAGGAAAACATATGAAAAGATTGAATATTTGACCGCTAATTTGCTAATTTTAGGTCACGTGACCTGATTTGACTTCAGAAACTAAGGGAAATACGTTACGCTAGTAGTACAGGTTTTTGAAGTATTTTTTTTTGGATTAAACTGAACCATTCTTAATTACGTTTTGCAATATTATGCATATTTATTTAGTACTTGAGTTCCGCAAAAGGTTAGCTCGTCATTACGAAGACCTCTCTAAACATTAATTTTAATTTTTCCCAGTCATCTCGATACACTCTCGACCTTCTAGTCCTCAAAGGAAAATACAATTGTCAATGCGAGCACTCTAGTTCCTTAGAAACTCGTGGGCACTATACAGGCGCTAGGAATAGTTAGATTACCCTTGAGTTATATCTCATCAACACTATTTGCTTAGCGAGGGCCTACGTGTAGCTGTACCCCACTTCCTTCTCCCTGGAAGAGAGGGAACGTCTACGAAAGCCTGACATGCATCGTGTTTATGACGTCACTCTTTTGCATGAAACAGTGCGATGATTTTCCATTAGCTAACTGTTTTGTCGATTCTTTCATAATTCTGATTAGTTAGAGTTGATGGTTTTATTTTCTATTAACGAACAAGATGGTCAACAGAGTGTTTTAATGGTCACCTCTGCGGACAACAATGTGACCCTCGGGAATAGAGAAATTTCAAGAGGAACGGCAGAAAGCCATTGTTATGTTTTTTGTGAGGTAAAGAGGTCTCTGTTTCGTTACCAACTGGCTATGGAAAATCTTATATATCAGGCCGCCCCAGTAGTCGCCACATCTTCTCCGGAAGAAATTCTTCACTATAATTATTGTGCCGTCGTTAAAGCTCAAATGGAAGACAAGAAGCACTACCTCAATGGACTTGGGGTAAAAAAATGGTCTGCCTTCAACACTCGGTCTCGTCGGGGACGGTGTTGCAAGGCTAATAGAGCTATCCAACTTTTTTCAGACGACCATGTCACTGACTACTATTGTAAGCAGAAACGGTGTGAACGTTGAAATCGTTTCGAAAGTGCGCTGCTAATTGAACATCGTCCTTTTCTTACTCTATTCCAAACATCGCTCATAATCTTCCTCTCTGTATCCCTATAGCATTGTACATACTGAAACACGGACAGTGAATTGCGAATTTACCCAAAATAATGGAAAACGAATTCATTTTAATTCTGTTGTTTACTTCGATTATTTTTGTGCAAGAACGTGCCACCACGCGGAAAATACCACCAGTCTATCAAGTTAAACAATTTTTCATAGATTAGAGTGACGTCATATAACACGATTCTTGTCAGGTTTTCAAAGACGTTTCCTACCTTCCGTTTCTCTTTTTGGATGGGGGGGTATGGCTGCATTTATGCTATGCATCTAGTTTAAAAAGGAACTTTTTCTCCTTATATGAAAGCAATGATATGAACAATAATCTTAAGCAAAAGTTGGCGTCGCTAACATATTTGCTTGGATCTTTTTCTTTCCTTGAAATCTGCGTTGGACTACAGAAAGTAAGTAGATACAGTATCTCTTCTTTTTACCTAATTTTGAGTTTGAGAAGCCCAGCCACACGCATTCTCCTATAAGCAGCACAGACTGTCTCCATGCCTGTTGTGGGAGAAGGACAAGTTTGGGGTGTAGAGATGTTTTGGTTGATCTTTAACTTAATTCCTTCTACGAACTGAAGTCAGTCATCAATATTTGTTTGACTGAAATGCGTTTCAGCCTTTCCCGTTCGTCTGTGATCACGAGAGGTTTGAGATATTTTTGTGATTTGTGTGAGGCAGTCTTGTGTTCTTCACAAAGATCATTTCGTTACCACCTGAGTCTTATTCATAATTGTTTCAATGAGTTGTAATAAATGCCATGCCTTTTTTGTTCTTTTGTTTTTTGTTTGGTTGCGTGGATGCAAAGTTAGCTAAACTCGACGGCTTGCCACCTTTTTTTTCTCTCGAAGTAGATTGTACAGTCTCAGCACCCAAGACGATTTTCTCTTCCTCGTAATTAGAATATATTAATCAGAGTGAATTCTGCTGTAGTATCTTTGTTTGTTTGTTTTTCATTCCTGTACAACTATGTATTTGACATAGTGTCAGAATACATTTAAAGTCGAGTTGAGTTCCAGTCTTTGAATATTTGTTTATCTTACCGCTATTATTGATTTGAATATCTCAACGTACAGTCATTTTTCTCTTTTTATTTTTCGGATGGGTGGCATAGTCAAACTCATCTAAGAAGATTTCACTCCCCCCTTTCCTCGTAATTAAAATACATTAGTAGGGATTCTGTTTTAGTTTGTTCTTTTAATTTGTTCATTCTTCCTTTTCTCATTTTCGTTCCACCACGTATTTGATGGACATATCAGGATGTAAGTGCAAACTTTCTTTATTTTGATTTTGGCATAGTGGTAGTAAAAATTCCAAGTCAAGTTCAGGTCAATTCTTTAGATGATTTGTACATGTTACTTTTATTATTGATTTTGTGTATCTCTTTTTCTCTTTGTCGCGTTCCCGGACCAAGTCCTTGCGGGAAGTATTGATCCGGAGTTCGCCGAGTTTAACCACACACTACAGGCCTGATTTTTAAACCGATTTATTGCTTGGTTACCACTGAAGCATGCGGTGAAAACTACAACATTAAAAAATTTACTCGTTACGCAACGGAATAGCTGCGAATAGTGAGAACTCTCCGTCAACGAACGAAATAAGTGGCAGAGGATAAACTAAAATTAGGCTTACGTTATAATTTCTGCTGGCTGTGTGAAGGCAAAAAGATTTCTCCAACTCCGAAATTTTTCCGTAGAAGCGACGAACGCGTGTATCTTAAAGCTTACTAAGGTCATTCCCGTTACAAAGGTCGTGAAAAGATCGGGTTACAAGGTTGCGAAAGATGGCGATGATTAACTAAATTACACAATAAAATCACGTGCGTAACGCAAGTGTGTCGCGTTGTTCGTGACACTCCTCGCCCAAGGATTAGGAATCCTTGCTCTGGCTATTTAGTTCAAATCAACATTAATAAGATTGTGGGCTAACTCAAACGATAGAACGTTCTGACTTCTCAGGCTCCTGACGAGGTTAAGACTCCTCTTCTTGTCTCACCAGGAGGACAAAACTGCAAATTGGCCAGTCAGGTTTTCGCGCTCCTTCCTTTCCGCGCGGTAGCTTTGGCCTTTCGTACTTTCCCATCCGAGCTTGGTGTGACTTCTGTTATCCTACATAGCGACCAGTCGTTGCGGTGTGATCCGTCGTCCTTAATGAGCACAATATCTCCGACACTGACGTTTCGTTGGCGTTCTGCCACTTAGGTCTTTCCTGTAGGTTTTGAAGATATTCTTTTTTCCATCTTACCCAGAACTGGTCGGCAAGATACTGGGCTTTTCTCCACCAGTTGCGAGAGTAAATGTCCTGCTGGACGAAGTGACCAGGGGGAGGTGCGAGAGGTTGGGTCTTCATGGTGAGCAGCATGGCAGGAGTTAGGGGTTGCGGCTCATCGCTGTCCGAAGGTATTGTAGCGATGGGGCGGCTGTTCACAATACCAGTAGCTTCGGCCATAAGGGTCACCAGTAGTTCATGGCTTAGCTGTTGGTGTCCAATCTCCAGGAGCATTGCGTCCAATACGCGTCGGACTGTTGCGATTTGACGCTCCCACACCCCTCCGAAATTTGACGCGAGTGGCGGATTAAATATCCATTCGCAACCTTGCTCCGCCGCAAATCTTTGGATACGTGATTGGTCCATCTCTGCGAGTGCACCATCCAGTTGCGACTTTTCTCCCACAAAGTTGGTACCTTGGTCGCATCTGAGTTTCTTCACCGGGCCGCGAATGGCAAGGAATCGACGAAGTGCACAGATGAACGAGCTGGCCTCTAGCGTCTCGAGTACTTCGAGGTGGATGGCGCGGCTACTTAGGCAGGTGAAGATAAGGCTCCAGCGTTTAGCGTTTGCGGCGCCGCCTCTGAGTCTTCTTGTAGCGATTTTCCAGGGACCAAACACGTCCAGGCCAACGTTAGTGAAGGGTGGGCTGGTGTCTGATCGATCGGGAGGTAGATTCGCCATGTGCTGCGTTAAGGTTCCTCCTCTTAACCTTTTGCAGGTCACACAAGATTCGATTAGACTTGATGTCATCTGGTGAGCTCCAATAACCCAGTACCTGGCTTCGCGGACGGACCCACTTGAGATTAGGCGGCCTCCGATACGTGATGTCCCTTTGGGAGGAGCACTGGATGCTTCCCTTGGTATTCGAGGGTCAAGTTTTTTAGGCGACCTCCAACACGAAGTAGCCCGTCTGGCCCCAAGAAGGGGTCTAATCGGTGCAGGTTTGAACTTTTAGGTAGTGTTTTCTTTCCTCCAGTTGACGATAACGCCTTTAACTCCGCGGCGAAGGCTTCTTCCTGTACTGCCTTTACGATGATTTGGCCCGCATGTTCGAGCTCTGCTGCTGATGGAATAGGTAAGGGGTTGGTTGGTTTCTTTAAGCGCTCTTCATTTCTCCCCTTGAAATCTTTTATGAGTGAGATGAGACTAGCGATCGCGCGCTTTACTGACGACCAAGTTGAGAAGCGTTTGAATCTTGAGCAGCCAAGTTCTCGTGAAGCGTGTGACCTGGTGGCACAGGCGGTAACTTCTCGTTTCACTTCGGGGTCGCTTTCATCCAGAGGCACCTCCTGAGGTAAGTATGGAGGCTGAGATAGTTGACTCCGTAAAAAGTCTGGCCCCGAGATCCACCGCGACTCCACCAGTTTGCTTGGGGATATGCAGCGGGTTGCAAGATCTGTAGGATTACTTGTGGTGTCGATGTATCTCCACTGGCTTGGTTCTGTGGCGTTGCGGATTGTTTGGACGCGGTTTGCTGCATAGACGTAGAATCTCCTGCTCTCGTTCTGAATATAGCCTAATACTACCTTCGAGTCGGAGTAGTAAATTTCCTCGTTGATTTGGACATCAAGTTCCCTGCGTATCATTCTCACTGCCTGGGTGGCTAGAACCGCACTGCACAACTCAAGTCTGGGTATGCTCGTTGAGTGGGTGGGTGCGATTTTGGATCGTCCGAACAGGAGTGAAACACTTATGTCTCCTCCAGAACAGATCTCTCGCAAGTAGACAGCAGTTCCAAATGGCTTCCTTGCTTGCGTCGGAAAACGCGTGTATCTCTCTTCGTTCGATGGCGCCAAATCCTTCGGGGTGGTAGCATCGAGGGATGTATACCTCCTCTAGGTTGGGGAGGTCGTCTCTCAAACGACTCCAGCGTTTGTTCATATTCTTCGGGAGTGGATCGTCCCAGCCAAGGGGATTGTTGTTGTTGGCCTTCTTTCCCATGACGACGAGCTGCTGTAGGATTAGCTTGCCTTCCAAGGTTACTGAAGATGCGAGCCCCAGTGGGTCGTACACAGAGTTTATAGTGGACAGTACTCCTCTCCGTGTAAAGGGCTTTTCTGGCAATGAGACGCGGAAAGTGAAGTCGTCCTTCTCGATATCCCAATGGACCCCGAGCGAACGCTGTGTTGGCAGTACATCGCGACGCAGGTCTAGATTGCTGACGCTCTTTGCACGATCTTCCGCAGGCAGTGCCTCCATGACGCCCACTGAGTTGGACACCACTTTGTGTAAACTTAGGTTTGCAGTGGCCAGCATGGCTTGGGCGTTTCTGATTAGCTCAATGGTTTCGCTCTCTGTGGGACATGAAGTCAACCCATCGTCTACGTAAAAGTTTCTGTAAACGAAATCTCTTGTTGCCTTGCCATACTTCTCCTCGCCGTCATCTGCCGTCTTCCTTAAACCAAAGGTGGCAATGGCGGGACTGGGTCCATTGCCGAACAAGTGAACGGTCATCTTGTACTCGATAACTGCTTTCGAAGGATCGTTACCTTTGAACCAAAGGAATCGAAGAAAGTTCTGGTGCTCTGGTGATACGTGGAACGAGTGGAACATCTGTTCGATGTCGCACATCGTGGCAAGGTTCTCCTGACGAAAGCGCATCAGTACTCCAGTAAGGCTATTCATGAGGTCCGGCCCGGGGAGTAGTTCTTTGTTCAGTGAGACTCCATGAAATTCGGCTGACGAATCAAACACAACACGAATTTGGTCCGGTTTTCTGGGGTGATAAACCCCGAAGTGTGGCAACTACCATCCTTGATCTCCACTTCTGATAGGTGTCGTCTGGTCCTGGTCTTGTTGGTCGCGTTCGTTAGGTTCGTTCTTCTTCGGGCAGGTTGTTACCAACAACTCCTCTCGAAGCACAGGAACTGCATGGTCGCGCTCAAAAACCTTGGCCATAAACCGGAGGTAATCTTCCTTCATTTTGGGTTTCTTCTTCAAGGTGCGCAACAGGCCATTGAGACGGTTGGCAGCTAGGGATTGATTGTCGGGCATCGCGATGTTGGGGCGACGAAAGGGTAGCGGCATCTGCCAGTTTCCACACTGGTTTCTCTGTTTTCCTGTCTCCATGATATCCAAAAAGCGTCTGTCTTCTCGCGACATGCCCACCATGTTGTCATCTGGTGTTGTACGGAAGAGATCGGCTCCAATTTCTCCTTTCTCAGCATATCTTTATCTGATCTTGAATTGGTTAGGACATGGTACGATCTCGTGCTTCGCAGAATTCCAGCGTATATCTTCGCTGCTCCAGGAAAAATTTGAGCGTTGAGTCTGGATATTCGACTGCCGTGCGACGCGCGGAGATGTGAATGGGACCGCCCACTCGATTTAGACACCTTTGGCCGGATACTGTCCACCCTAGGTCGAGTCGTTGCACCCACGGGGCTCCTTTGGGACCATTCCTGCTCTCCCTGATCTTTAGTAGCTCAGGCGCGTCCCTGCCAATGAGAATTTCAACCTTCGCTTTGTGGTCGTAAGCCAGGATCTCTTCAGCGATCTCTTGAAGGTGTGGAAATTGCCCAGCCATTTCCGGTGTGATAATCTCTCGTTTGTCCTGGGGGATGTTAGTACACTCGACGAGCTGGGGTAGTCTTGACATTCTGCCTGCCATAGAACGTAGGACAACGCCGGAAACTCTTCTCCCAGACATCTCTTCCTTCCCGCCACTGCAGGTCGACAGTAAATATTTTAGGCTTGGTCCGGTTGCGCCCAATTTGTCTGCTAGGTTTGGACTTATCATGGAGGCGTTGCTCTGGTCGTCTAGAACTGCGTAAACACGATACGGCTCTTGTGCTAGATTCTCGCTGAAAACGTCGACTAGAACGATTTTGCTACAAGAAACGCCGACGCTGTGAGGGTCGCGACAAAAGGCTGTTCAGGCTGTTTGGACCTCCTCGCCGTGCTCTCTTCTTGTAGCTTCAGGCTTCTCCTTGTGGAGGACTGTGGCGTGGCGACCATCTCCACACTTAGCACATTTCACTACTGCAGAACATTCGGTTGATATGTGTCCTTGCCACAGACAGCGGAAGCATAGTCCTACTTGGCGAATGAACTCGTCCTTGGCTTCCAGGCCTTTCTTTTCGAAGGCTTTGCACTCGTTTAGAAGATGTCCTCTCCGCTGGTGAAAAGGACAATACTTCTCCGCTTCAGCCTCCCCTCTTGGCGCGTTTCCGTTCTCCATGTTTGACTTGAAGACTCTCCTGTTTACTTCCAGCTCCATTTTAGGTGTCTGGGTTAGGCGTGGTTTATTCTCTTGAATTCTCTTTTTCTGGTTGTTTGGTTGCGTGCTCGCCAAAACATTGGGGTGGTTTTTTAACCGGGCTTGTTCTTGAACCATGGGGGCGAAATCCTTGAAGCCGGGATACGCATCCCCATATCTTTCCGTGTAGTGTACCACACGTTTCTCCCACTTAGATCGAATGGACAGGGGCAAACTTTCCATTATGGGGGCAATCGCGGTGGGGTAGTTCAGGCATCCGAGCCCTGGAAGGAAGTCCAGTTGACTATCCACGTCGGCACAAACATCTGCGAATGACTGTAGTTTGTCGCTGTCTCCTTCTCCGAATCTGGCTGTTTTCTGAAGTCTATCTAAGAGAACGTTAGTGATGGCAGCGGCGTTGCCAAATCGTCTCTCTAACTCTGTCCACACGTCTTGCAAGGCGATCCCAGGATCTCTGTATTGTCTGTGGCGGTAATTATCTACCACCTTCTGTGGGTCCTCACTCGTATAGCTTCTGAGGTAGTTTATCTCCATTTCCGGGGACACGTCCGCGTCCTTGATCATGGCCTTGAATGCGCTTCTCCAGGGGTGGAAAAGTGTTACGTCTCCCGCGAATACCTCTGGGTGACACTTTGGAAGATTTTGTCGCGCAAGATTTGCGGCCAATATTTGATTGATGCTCGCTAATTCCTCGATAGGAGCAGGTGCGAAGGGATTCGTTCTTTGAAAACCAGAGAGAAGCGCGTTCTCATGTCCACTTTTAGGTGTGTTGTACATGTGGGTGATTTCCCTTTTTTCTGGTTGGTGTTTCGAACTTCCTGTCACGCAATCCCTTGGTTCCTGAGCCCTTTGCGTGTTTACCCAAGCTTCCGTCTGTTGTATAGTGTCAACGGGTTTGTAGAGATCTGGAATAGTTATCGTAATGTCTTGCTCTTCTTTTTCTTCTTCCTCTATAGCCTGCTCGATAGCCTTCAACTTCGCTTCGGCAATCGCAGCTTTCTTCTTCGCAGTAAGGACAGCCTTGTCACATTCGAATTTAGCCCTTCGAAACTGACGTTTTCTCTCTTCTTCCGCCTCCATTCCCACTCTCTCGAACTCCTTTTCGGCCAACAGTCTGTCAAATTCCGCTTCTTGTTTCGCTGCTGCAGCTTCTGCCAAAGCGTTTCTCCGTGCAACGCTAGAACTGGTAGAGGAGGACGATCGGCCAGATGACGATTTGCGTAGGCGAGAACATTTTTCAGACACGTGCGAAATGGAATCGGATCCTGTGTTTAACAAGGGCTTCTCGAGTTCGGACGAATAGCTCTCCCGTGATGAGTATTTGACGTTTTCTGCCATGTCGAAGATGTCGATGTTACGTGCAGATCTACAATTCTATAGACTCCAAATTTTGGGGGCGGTGAGCCGTGAGGTGTTGCACAACGGCACTCCAATAAAGTGTATCGATTATAACTTTTCACTGTCGCGTTCCCGGACCAAGTCCTTGCGGGAAGTATTGATCCGGAGTTCGCCGAGTTCAACCACACACTACAGGCTTGATTTTTAAACCGATTTATTGCTTGGTTACCACTGAAGCATGCGGTGAAAACTACAACATTAAAAAATTTACGCGTTACGCAATGGAATAGCTGCGAATAGTGAGAACTCTCCGTCAACGAACGAAATAAGTGGCAGAGGATAAACTAAAATTAGGCTTACGTTATAATTTCTGCTGGCTGTGTGAAGGCAAAAAGATTTCTCCAACTCTGAAATTTCTCCGTAGAAGCGACGAACGCGTGTATCTTAAAGCTTACTAAGGTCATTCCCGTTACAAAGGTCGTGAAAAGATCGGATTACGGGGTTGCGAAAGATGGCGATGATTAACTAAATTACACAATAAAATCACGTGCGTAACGCAAGTGTGTTGCGTTGTTCGTGACACTCCTCTACTTCTTGGAGAGGGTGGCACAGTCATATTCATCCAAAGTGATTGTATCCGCCTGTCATTCGTCATTTGAAAATATTCGCAAAATGAACGGTAGATGGGAAGCTCGTTATGATATGAAATTATTCTTCTGTTTAATCGTTTGATTGATTTATCGTTTTGTCGTTTTATTCTTGTGAAACAATATATATGATGGAATGATTAAGAATTCAATGATTGGCAGAGTGTCAATTGAAATTCGATGTCAAAGTGAGGTCCGTTATTTGGATGAAATACATCTTCAACTACATGGCTAGCGATTGATTAAGATCAAGGGCTTTAGGCCTGTGTTAAACTGGCTATCGAGGCGGACAAGATGGGTAAATCTTTTGATCCCATTAAAACCATCCCATGGATGGTTTTTAATTATCTGTGACTTTAAGGAGGCTCAAAAGGGTTTTTTTGACCGAGCGGAGAATGGATTCCAAGATACACGCAAGCAAACTACTCGTGAGAGAATTAAGCGGTAGCGCGCGCGTTCGCATCCGCGGAAATGAAACCCTGTTTTCTGCTAAGTTTAAAGCTCGTGACGCTCTAAAAGACGACAGAGCCCTTCGAAAATTTACTTTCACTGGTCCTCTGCAAATCAATGAACAAGTGGTGACTCATGGTGAATGTGTATCGGCGGATGAGGCCTTCGATGAGGCTATATTCTTAGAACGACGTATTAAGACACCATGCAGACGTTTGATGGAAAGCTTAATCTTTTCTCAAGCATTGTCCAGAAGCTGGCAGATGCTGGTCTTTCTTATCGTAAACTACAATCTCTGTACGAGAAATTCAACACCAATGGCCTGTATGGTATACTTGCATTGGCGCCAACAGCAACATTCACTTGTTGCCATAAATCGAATTCAGCAAGAGTGACCTCAAACAAGAGAATTCTCTCCAAAATACTTTCACATTTCCTACACTCGTAACGGGAAGCAGTCTGACACTCAATTGATAATTTTTTCAAGAATGTGTAAAATCACAAAAGAGGTCAAGTCCATTTTCAGAACGAGCGCTTTTTCTTACGGGTTGCCTTTCTCTTCCCTGAAGACATCGTTTGATCACGCGGACGCGGACTCGTCCTCTCGAATATGAGCCAATGAGTCAGCGGTATCATTTAAAATGCATGACCGACGGTAAAGTGTGACCTAAAATTGTGGAAACCGGAAATAAAGCCTGCTAAGTTGATGAGCTAGTATCTCGAAAATTAGCGCGGTGACCTATCTGGCCCTGATTTTCTGAATACAAATTATTTTTGCCATTACGCATTCCTGAAAAAAATAAAGATAAAAGGTTATTTAATGAATTCTTTTTACATTTTTAAAACAGCATTTTCCTAAATAACTCAAGTTCTACCTGATAGCTTTTTTTATATCACGTGTACAGATAGAGAATGTGATGATATTTAAGAAATTTGAAAAAAAAAAGAAAAAGGTAACCGAATTGGTTTTTGAGATATCTTTAAAAAACTGAGTTTTAGAAGGTCTTTTAACTCTACTATGTTGCCATAGCAACAGATGATGTCTGACGAACTCCCTTAAAAGATTGCCCTAAAATAGTGCTATGCATATGTCAAGTCATTATCCTGATGATAAGTTTGACAGTCCTGATATCTCTTACTGATTGGCACTTGCTGTTAATCGTGGAAAACCCTTTTGAGCCTCCTCAAAATAAGCTTTTTTTGTGGCAAGGTAATTCCAGCGCTTTTGGCGACAAACACACGAATACGTTCTTTGATAAAAGGTTGCGATATGCGTCTTTAAGTTAAGTCGACCTGATTTTGCTTGTTCGGTCAAGATTGCTCCATGTTATCTTTTTCCCTTTGGGTGTACACATGGGTTTTTTCATAGACTACTCAATCCATAAAAAATAAAAATGAAAAAAAAAAAGGATAAATAGAAAAAGAAGAACTGAAAACTACACATAAACCATTTTAGACCTTAAACACCAATTATCGAAGGTTTCTTTTTGTTGTTTTTCGCAGTGTTCTGGTCCAGCTTCGTGGAAAGAAATGGTTTTGCGCGTTATTTTGATCTAATAGCACCGCCTCTCAGAAAATCGATGTCAGCGATTATATCATAGCTCACTAAACACACATGCTTCAAAACCTGCGTGTAGTTACGGGTTTATTGAGCTTGTGCAGCTTATAATCGGAATTAAATTTAAAAATGAAATGGTAAAACAAGAGGCTGGGTTGGGATGCGCTGCATAAATTGATCGCTGATCATCTCTGAGTTGTTTATTTAGTCGATCTCTGACTTAACTTGACACAAACGGTTACACGTGTTCGTCCGTGTTTTTTTCGTTTTCCATAATTACCACGTTTTGGATACGCGGTACAAAGAATGTAAAAATGGCGGACTAAGCGGTCTTCCTGGGTTGAGCTGCACCTATGCCTGGCTTGTCTGTCCTGGGGTTTTGTTCTAAGAACGCGGCTGTCATAGAGTAATGCGTAGTTGTCGATCTGTGCTGTCTGATTACGCATGCCTTGAAGTTTTTGTGGTCATGGATTCAAAAAATAGGGAAGAAAGTCAAAACATAGGTGACCCTCGTAGGCTATATGAATTTTCAAGGAGCCATTTGACATCTTTTTATCCTATCAGAACATGGTGACTAAGAAAAAAAAAATTGCGCCCTATCTCTTTTTTTATTTTTCACTGTTGGTCGAACTCGTCGAAGAAAACCTAACATGTTTCATATTTATCAACTACAGCCTATGCTAGCCCTGTTACTCCCTAAGAAAATACTGGAGATTATTCCCTCGCTTTCCGCTTTAGTGCCTCTTGTCAATCATATCGTGCTTCCTCATTGCTACTTCACTCTTATCTTGAAATATTGTCACCCACTATCCCTGTGATGTCATTTTTAAGTGTGTCTTACATATTTTCGGAAGTAACGCGGAACTAGCACGTGATACACTACTGATATATCTAGAAAGGTTTGATCTGCGCATCCTGCTAACTTTGAAGAACAACGTTATTTATTCATAAAGAGAGCATTTTACCATTTCAATTGGCGACAAATGATCCAAAGCGCCGCGAAATTTGCCAGGCGGAATGCCCTATTGTATGAAATAAAAGTCTCACAAAAATGGAGTTGCAATGAAATAAGAATACAATTTTTTATAAACGGCAAAATTGAAATTTAAAGAAACCTAGTTTAATCATTATTGAAGCCTGGAGGATAGACAGATAGAGGAACGGAGAGGTTCTTGAGCTATTCCCTATTATTACAATCTTTTATTGTTATCACTTTTTACATAATTTTATTGTTTCCACTATTGTTAATATGATTATTTGTAACAATTTGATTCTTTGTTGAGTGACAATTAGTCTCTATATTCTGGAATCATCCTTCTCTTACGTAACAGGGTATTTAAAGTATGTGGGGTGTAGCAGCAGTAGCTTTATGCAGCCTTAACTGCCCACTGTTATATTTACTTACGTTATATTTTCTTTTCTCTTTTATCTGATTAATTTGGGCCTTATAACAAATTAGCTTGTATGTAACATTAATTATATCTCTACTGAATTTGCGTTTGTCTCTTCTTAGTAGCTATATTCCTTAATATTGGAAAACTGCTGTTGTCATCCTGTAATGAAAAAGTCAGAACTTGAGTTTGTTGATTAGGAGATCCTTCCTGTCCCTAATGCTGCATTTATTTCTAAGGGAGTAGCATCTAAGACAAAAAGGAAAGGTTGCGGTTTCTCATCGGAGTGAATACTCCGTTAAGATGATCAATTATTGTTTTTCTCCCGATGTAGTCAGTGTGTCTTCTATCTGTTCGTAAATTGATCCGTTATAGGGATGGTAATATTTAAATCTCTAGGTTCAAGATTTCCGTGATCTGACTTGGTGATAGTGCCATACCATGGGAAATGCTAGAATAGTTTTCCAGTTTCTGTAAAGCTGCTTGTAGAGCTGCTTCAATTAAAACGTTTGTTCACAGTGACTAGACGACGCAAGGCGCTATGATCTCGTTGTCTTGGATTGTTTCGCCGCTGAAGTTAAATACAAAGCGTGCTGAGTTGGTCACTGTAAATTCGAGTTATCCAAAAATATAACGGTAGGAGAAAAGTAAGACAGCGAACCACCGTTATCATTTATTTTCAAAATTTAACAATTGCGTCTGTAAGATTCCACCCAATCACAGCTTAAAAGAAAAAGAGCGGTTCATGGGATAACTCGAGTCTGGTCGACCTCGATCTCAAGATTGGAGAAAATTAAAACTCGCACTATGCGGCCGAAACATGGCGATGAACATGCAAAGGGACTATATTGTGAGACGGTTATATTTGATATAGAAAGCTTAAAATTTTTCCTACTGAGACAGGTTATGTCTTAAGAATATTAACATTTACCACTATCAAAATGATAATTTCTTTTGTCTTTTACCATATTTAACAAAAGATGATAAAAATAAAACAGTTGAGGAAATTTGAAACCGGCGGTCTAAGTAGTCTGAGGCTTCTGAGAAATGAAATTGTTCCATCCATCGAATTTTTTTTTAAGACAGCATTTTTTAACCACTTTTTTCGCTCTCTGCCTCAAATATGTACCATTTCATAGATCCCGAAAGACTCGTTGGGAATTGTACTCAACTCAGAGCCACTTGAAAATTGCAGCTATATTCTGAAAGAAGATTGGCTGAGTTCAGGGCGCCCTGAGCAATTAATAATCGAGTTAAATTCGTATGTATAATGCCCGAAATCCATTAAGAAGATCTTTATACCGCTTCAATTTCACTAGTTGGACTTTGCTTTTTCTTTCAATTTTTACTGGAATCATGTTCTAATTTACTTACTTTTTTGCTATTTCTTTTTCCTTTCTCGTTCATCTGATTCATTTGGGTCATACGACAAATTAGCTTGTAAGTAACATTAATTATGTTTCTGTTGCATTTGAAATCCTTTCTAAAAATAATTTGTCTCGATCTTGTGGATCTCAAAAAAAGAGTAATGACCAATGAAACTTTGCAATAAAATTGAAAAGTAGTGCTCTATGCTTTAACGGATCGAAACTCTTCTCTATTTTTTTTTTTTTTTTTACTGATATCTGTGCTATACTAGTTTATTTTCAATCGTTGTTCCAGTTCGTTATTTTCCACCTTTCGGTTTTTCTTTCCTTTTTATTTGATGGAGGGTACTTCTCAATTGCCGTCGTACACCTTGCGATACAAAACAAATAAACAATGAATAAAGGCTGAT
Organism: Stylophora pistillata; assembly: GCF_964205215.1. Lineage (NCBI taxonomy): Eukaryota > Metazoa > Cnidaria > Anthozoa > Scleractinia > Pocilloporidae > Stylophora > Stylophora pistillata. The sequence goes on from NC_142523.1 coordinate 24,868,094, forward strand.
AGTTTCGACGGAAACTGTTTGGGGCTGCGTCGGTGGGACTAACGAAATAATTTCGATATATCAACCAAGTTGAAATGGTAAATTGGTCACCGTAACGATTAAAAAAGCTGACGTTTCGAGCGTTAGCCCTTCGTCGGAGCGAATGACGAAGGGCTAACTTAAAAGAAGTAGAAAATCATCCATGCAGAACAGTTTCCTTTTTTGTTATTATTTGCCTTTTTCACTTAAAGTTCTTGTCTGCACCTGATTACTCTGGTACATTTACTTTCTTCTTTTCTTGTTTTCCTCATTTTCCTTTTAACCTGGCACATTGGACCGCAAATTTGACAAATCAGCCTGTAAGTAACATTTACGTTCCTTAATAATTATTAGTTACGATGATGGTATCTATTGGATTTGAATTATTTGAAGCAAGTTGATTATCAACAAGTGAAATACGCGCAGAACCTGTCTTCCTTTCCGTACCTGATAATTGAGTTTTATTTATGAATTGTAGTTGGTGTGCTAATGTGTTTTCTCTCTCTCTAAAATTCCTAATCCTCGCGAAAAATAATTGTTGTGAAGGCGACGCTTTCTAACCAGTTCAGATCTTTTGTTTAGCAAGCTGGCATTGCGATTGCTTATGTTTCATTAAACAAATTGACATTGATTTAGCGTAGCCTGGACTTTTATTGAAGACGATATTCATCCCCATAGTGGTTAAAATGTTGTGCAATCTCGAAGCGCAGCTGAGTGAGTCCACAATAAATATCGACATCACTTAAAAGATTATTAGTGTGCGTGCCACGTTGACTTGAGTAGCGTTGTCTGTACTCATATCGACAATGGCAAATTGGCTGATCAGATTGCGACATTATTGCCAACTGTGGTAAAAAGCTCCTTACCGTGACCAGTAATAGAAAGCGCAATTCCAACCGAAAAGGATTTTCGTTATTGAATTAATTAAATTAATTTTTAAGCGCACAATTCTACTTGCGTAGAAAACTCTCCAATCTGGTGATCACCGAGTATGTGAAACTTGAGTTGTCTAAAGTCGATGTTTTTTCTCAGCGTATCTATCAGAGCGCCTTAGGACAAGTGAAACAACCTACGCAGAGTATATTCAACCACTTAAAAGAAGTAGAAAATCATCCATGTAGAACAGTTTCCTTTTTTGTTATTATTTGCCTTTTTCACTTAAAGTTCTTGTCTGCACCTGATTACTCTGGTACATTTACTTTCTTCTTTTCTTGTTTTCCTCATTTTCGTTTTAACCTGGCACATTGGACCGCAAATTTGACAAATCAGGGAGTAAGTAACATTTACTTTCCTTAATAGTTATTAGTTACGATGATGGTATCTATTGGATTTGAATTATTTGAAGCAAGTTGATTATCAACAAGTGAAATACGCGCAGAACCTGTCTTCCTTTCCGTACCTGATAATTGAGTTTTATTTATGAATTGTAGTTGGTGTGCTAATGTGTTTTCTCTCTCTCTAAAATTCCTAATCCTCGCGAAAAATAATTGTTGTGAAGGCAACGCTTTCTAACCAGTTCAGATCTTTTGTTTAGCAAGCTGGCATTGCGATTGCTTATGTTTCATTAAACAAATTGACATTGATTTAGCGTAGCCTGGACTTTTATTGAAGACGATATTCATCCCCATAGTAGTTAAAATGTTGTGCAATCTCGAAGCGCAGCTGAGTGAGTCCACAATAAATATCGACATCACTTAAAAGATTATTAGTGTGCGTGCCACGTTGACTTGAGTAGCGTTGTCTGTACTCATATCGACAATGGAGAATTGGCCGATCAGATTGCGACATTATTGCCAACTGTGGTAAAAAGCTCCTTATCGTGACCAGTAATAGAAAGCGCAATTCCAACCGAACAGGATTTTCCTTATTGAATTAATTAAGTTAAACTTTAAGCGCACAATTCTACTTGCGTAGAAAACTCTCCTATCTGGTGATCACCGAGTATGTGAAACTTGAGTTGTCTAAAGTCGATGTTTTTTCTCAGCGTATCTATCAGAGCGCCTTAGGACAAGTGAAACAACCTACGCAGAGTATATTCAACCACTTAAAAGAAGTAGAAAATCATCCATGTAGAACAGTTTCCTTTTTTGTTATTATTTGCCTTTTTCACTTAAAGTTCTTGTCTGCAGCTGATTACTCTGGTACATTTACTTTCTTCTTTTCTTGTTTTCCTCATTTTCCTTTTAACCTGGCACATTGGACCGCAAATTTGACAAATCAGCCTGTAAGTAACATTTACGTTCCTTAATAGTTATTAGTTACGATGATGGTATCTATTGGATTTGAATTATATGAAGCAAGTTGATTATCAACAAGTGAAATACGCGCAGAACCTGTCTTCCTTTCCGTACCTGATAATTGAGTTTTATTTATGAATTGTAGTTGGTGTGCTAATGTGTTTTCTCTCTCTCTAAAATTCCTAATCCTCGCGAAAAATAATTGTTGTGAAGGCGACGCTTTCTAACCAGTTCCGATCTTTTGTTTAGCAAGCTGGCATTGCGATTGCTTATGTTTCATTAAACAAATTGACATTGATTTAGCGTAGCCTGGACTTTTATTGAAGACGATATTCATCCCCATAGTGGTTAAAATGTTGTGGAATCTCGAAGCGCAGCTGAGTGAGTCCACAATAAATATCGACATCACTTAAAAGATTATTAGTGTGCGTGCCACGTTGACTTGAGTAGCGTTGTCTGTACTCATATCGACAATGGCGAATTGGCCGATCAGATTGCGACATTATTGCCAACTGTGGTAAAAAGCTCCTTACCGTGACCAGTAATAGAAAGCGCAATTCCAACCGAACAGGATTTTCGTTATTGAATTAATTAAATTAATTTTTAAGCGCACAATTCTACTTGCGTAGAAAACTCTCCAATCTGGTGATCACCGAGTATGTGAAACTTGAGTTGTCTAAAGTCGATGTTTTTTCTCAGCGTATCTATCAGAGCGCCTTAGGACAAGTGAAACAACCTACGCAGAGTATATTCAACCACTTAAAAGAAGTAGAAAATCATCCATGTAGAACAGTTTCCTTTTTTGTTATTATTTGCCTTTTTCACTTAAAGTTCTTGTCTGCACCTGATTACTCTGGTACATTTACTCTCTTCTTTTCTTGTTTTCCTCATTTTCCTTTTAACCTGGCACATTGGACCGCAAATTTGACAAATCAGCCTGTAAGTAACATTTACTTTCCTTAATAGTTATTAGTTACGATGATGGTATCTATTGGATTTGAATTATATGAAGCAAGTTGATTATCAACAAGTGAAATACGCGCAGAACCTGTCATCCTTTCCATAACTGATAATTGAGTTTTATTTATGAATTGTAGTTGGTGTGCTAATGTGCCTTCTCTCTCTGTAAAATTCCTAATCGTAATTAAAATAATTGTTCTCAAGGCGACATTTGGAGCGATTGCAGAATACCCTTCCACTCACGCTTGTTATAAGTGGACTGCTCCCGCGGTCCGCAGTCCCGTTGTCGTTGAATGAAATTTGTTATAGGGCAAGGAGTAGGATGAACTGCCACCGCGGTCCGCAGTCCCGTAGTCGATGAATGAAATGTGTTCAGATGGGCAAGGAGTACGATAAACTGCCACCGCGGTACGCATTCTTGTTGTCTTTGAATGAAATTTGTTAAAGGGCAAGGATTAGGATGAAATGCCACCGCGGTCCGCAGTCCCAGAGTCGATGAATAAAATTTGCGCAGAAAAATATAAACAAAAGGATACTAAATTGATGCCACGAAATTAGCCCGAATTGTTAAAGCCTTTTTAAAAGGATAATAGCCTATCCGCCCAAAAGTCGCAAGTTATTCCATCAATAGTCTTTTTACTCTCATCGGACAAAGGCGGAACGCGTGCGAGCGGCTCTCGGAAATGCATTTTGTGAGCCCTCGTGGTAAAAATGCCAGCGACTACCCCCATTTAAGAAAGGCAAACTCTCTTCCGTTGTCATTGTGAAGTTTTAATGGCGTTCCGCAGTCCCGTAGTCTATGAAAGAAATTTGTCTAACTCTTCTAAGATGCTTAAACGTAATGATTATTTTTAGCTGAGGGAAAACCAAAACCCTAAAAAGAAGATAAAACCCTAACACTGGATGAAATAATGGATTTCAACAAATTTGGCTCTAGGTCAAATGTGAGACAAATCTGACTTTACATTTTTGTCCTGGTCGCAAAGACTTCAAATGGGTGACAAATATGTTATCGTATTTGTCCGTGATAAATGCAAGACAAATATTGTTTAGATATGAAGCCATATTTCATTCAAGGACAAATATTAGACAAAACAGACAAATGTGTTCAACATCATACGAACCCTATTTTACCCCACGGAGACGTTTTTTTTCACTCGCGTCCCCCGTTGGGTGATCTATTCAGTTCCCCTACTTTGTATCTCTAAGGAGATCACTAAGATTTGGGCATTTTTTGTCAGGATCAAAAGTGTGATCTTTATTAAAACAAACTAAATATTGGTAGAGGCTCGTACAAGGAATTGCGTGACTTGATCGGTGCAAGCCATACAGTTGCTTGAACTGACTCTTAACTTCTGCGGTACTGTTCGTATTTTATTAGTAAAAACCCAAGCCAATGTCCCCCATTAGCCTGTCGAAAAGAAGAGAAATGTCATTGTGTTAAAAGTAAATAAAAAAGATAGAACAAGGGATAGGGACAGGGCTAAATCTGCACTGAGGTATTCCTCATGATCCTCAAAACTATCGTAGGATTCCAAGCAGTGTACTTCAGAATCTCTCTCGACGTCGCTAGCGCTATTGTCACTTTCAGAGGCAATTTCGAGATGTCTCGATCGGGTACCTCGACTGAAAAAGTCATCACAGTAACTGCAGTAATAACTCTTTTTCCCTCCTTTTCGAATTGAGAAAAGATATTGAGCTAACAAATGACGAGAACTGACGAGCATTACAGTAACATTTGCCGCTGCACTCCGGTCCGCAAAAAAAATATGCAAATTTTCGGAAGTGCATGCGCAGGTAATCCCTAAGGGCCCTCGCGCGACGCTTTGTGTAATTCGAATTCTTGGACATTAACATAATCGGCGGGATTTCGAACGTCACTTCGTTGAAGCAAGTCTTTAACCAAAAGTTACTCCGCAGTTTTGTAATATGTCTCACAGAAACAGATCGAGCAATGCAGGGATTGATTTTGACGAGCTTTCCGAGTCACCGCTAACGTCTGGGCACTTTCACCGTCGAACGGTAAGCTTTTACGTGTATTAATTAAACGTGGGTCAGTAAGACAGGTCAGCAATTCACTCGTTTTGTTCTTTGAATATTTAGACAACTCCAGGGACAACTGCAGTCGTTCCTCGAGCGCAAGACCGTCCGCGGATTTCCATCGAGAGATCTCGATCTGAAAATCATATCCGTCGTGATTTGCAGCTTGACAGTAATGGTGATTCAGAAGAGACCTCGCCAGTTTATCAGCCAGTCGCCTCCACTCTCTTGCCTTCAATTGTGCCATCTTCCTCCTCATCGAGGAGCCGATCAACTCCAGCCACCACGCCACTGTCTCATGTAAACGCTAGAGCGAGTTGTTCCGACCACGAAGGGCAGTTTGACGCACCTCAGTGAAAACTTGTTCTTACAGAATAAATTGACAACTTACAAGGCCAACAGTCAGCACCCGCAATGGCAGAAAAAAAGGAAAAGTGAAAACCTTCCACGAGATATGGTGGTGAGTACAGTATTTTGGTTATTTGAACTTTGAGACGTCACGGTGTTGATAACAGCTTGTTGATAACAGCTTGTTGATAACACTTTGTTGCTGATTTCATGCACATAGCCATCATAACAATAGACGGTCATTTTGTTTTTAAAGGATGAAATTTATTGTTGAGTTATTGTAGTATGTAGTTTTAAAGGAGCTATGTCATGATATTTTAAGCCATTTTGCTGATGTACAAAAGTTACTTTCAAATTTAGTTTTCTAAGTTAGAAAAACGCCAAAAAGGTAACAATAAACCAAAAAGGAACAAGGATGGTCAAGATTGGGCAAGATTGAGAATGGCAGACTTGAAAAACTTGGCCAAATTTTTAAGATGCGCTGTCTGTGATGTAAGCTGGGTTTTTTGTACATGTATGTTGGGAAAGTTCCAGAAGCTCTGGGATTTCGCTGTTTCGTGATCGTCCCAGATTTTGCCAATTTATGTTTTCATATGTTGGGAATGATTGCAGAAATCTGGCCGCCATCAGGTAAATAGAAGCACTCCCGATTTATCCCCGACCATCTCAGATGATCAGGGATATGTATGATTTTGTGTTTCCATAAAGCCCTGGTGAAATGGTGCATGATAGTCGAACTGTCATAGGTAAGTTGGGAGAATGAGAAATGCTGTGGGAATATGAGCCATTGGCCAGTGTTTAGCAAGTTTTTTGGTTCTTCCAAACTTCTACCGAACAATATATGTCTTGAGTGTTTCTATTAATTTGAGTTACAGAATACATCAACCCAAGTACTTAAAAGCTTAACATCATTTTGCTTTTCAGTTTTAATGATCACACCAACCTTGAGGTTACCCAAGCAATTGAAAGAGGTGTCAGAGCAACATCAGCTTTCAAAGAGGCTGATCCTGTTATATTAGAGTGTAAGTATAGATTAATTTTCTATAATTATGACTATAATATTTGGTGGCTTAATAGCTGGCACATTGGACTGTGGATCAGACATTTGGGTTTGAGCATTGGCCTGGACCAGTGTGTTGTATTGTGTGTTCTTGGGCAAGACACTTTACTTCCATAGTTCCTCTCTAGCCTTTCACTTAAACCAGCTGTGACCGAGGCAGGTTCTGATGTTGTTATTTGAACAAAGAGACAGACTTATAGCCACAATAAAATTTATTTATACAGGAAAGTACAAAAGAAATAATACTGATAAAAAGCAAGGGTGATTGCAAGCAAATCCTCAGTAAAATAGGTCACTAACTTGAGGTTACATGTACTGGAGTTACTTTTTTTGTGACCAAAGGTTCTGAGCTTGTAAGTGCTGGTCTTGACACTCTGAACTACTGAGTTAAACTAACTAACTCTACTTCTTTTATAAGGAATCGAACAATAGCAGGAAATCCTCTAAAATTTTGGAAGTAAGGTGTGATCATTCTAAAGGAAATTTAGCTGCAAATCCTGTGTTTAGGATGATTTGGTTATCATAGGAAATAGTTAGGTGTGATGGTGCGACCTAAAGGAAATTTATGATGCAAATCCTGTGTGTATGGTAATTTGATTATCATAGGAAATAGTTTTTGAAGATGTAATTCTAAAATTATAACAAAAATATTGCAATGTCATGCACAATTGTGAGCCTGGTCACACAGCTATTCTGCTAAGTTTATCCATTGATGATATGATTGACTAAGAACGTGAAAATTAAGGTGTTTGCATTAATTTGTATGTACTTTGGTCACTTTTGAAGATTCTTTTGTTGAGTCCATTTATCCAATATCAAACAAGGAAAATGAGTGCAACATTCAGACATTTTTAGTAATACTATTTTTCAGAGGTATTTTTATTTTATTCTGGACAATGATCAAGATTTGTGATATAATTTTTGAATTGCTTTTGTCACAGGTGCCTTAAAGATTTACTTTAAAACCCTCAAGGCCAAAATCAGTGGAGTTTTTAACCCACATGAGGAATGAGGGATTGCCCCAAGTGGCAAACAAGCAGGATGAAAGAGTAATAAACTCTAGGAGGAATCAAAGGGGTCACAACGTGAGTGAATGATGGTGTACCTATCCTAAACAGAAATGACTAAAAAATTGTTATCACGTGACCAATTATTTTTTTGTTTTGACCAGATGTGTTGTCACTTGCATCAGTTTCAAAACTTTAGTGTCAACAACACTATAAGAAAGTAATTAGCTATTGTGGTGATTGTTGTAAAAAAAATTTGAATTTTATAGCTTGATAGTTAATTTTGTAGCCAAAAATAAAGCCTCAGATGCTTACAGTCAAACTGGGTATTCTTTTTATTGCAAACTTGCAAACTTTTGCCTCGTCATCGGTAATTGATTGACAGCTTGAGTCGAGCAAGTTTCAACCTGTACAAGTAAGTTGCAACTTTTGCTATCAAATTTGCTCAAGCAAGTTTCCAAGTTCCCGTTTTCATTTTGCGGTATAAAACAAGGTAATACCAGCTCTGTTTCAAAGAAACAGAGTAAATTCAGTTAGCCATCGCCTGCCTGTTTATCAAGAGACTGCGAGAAATAAGTGACGGACTTAGTTAAATTAGCAAAACCAGGAATCGTGCTTCAAAATTAAAAGTGTAAGCCATAGCCTTGAAGGACAGATTTGAATTTTTATGGAAAATTCACAGTTTGGCAATTTGGAGCTAAGTCTGTCACTAATTCATTGCAGTCTGTTGATTAACAGCAAATATTAGGCAATATCATTCTGTTTATTTGAAACTTAGTTTGTCTTACCTGACTTTATATTGCAAAATGAAAACCAGGGCTTGAGAACTTACTCAGCAAATTCAAATTGAAAGACTCAACCTGCTCACATAGGTTGCAGCTTGCTCGACTCAGACTGTCATCAAATACCAATGTTGAGGTAGAAATTTGCAAGGTTGCCATCAAAAGAACATCTGGTTAACATTTGACTATAGAAATTTATAGTCAAACTGGTTGCCTCCTGATGGGAACTCTAGAATATTGCATTGTGATGCAAAAATATTGATTGACAGCTTGCTGAATGCAACTTGCAACTTTCACTTCAAATTTGCCAGAATAGTTTGTGAATTATTTTCAAGTTCCCTTTTCCCATATAAAACAAGCTAATTGCTGATCTGTTTCTAAGAAACAAAATAAAATTGCTCAATTTTTGCCTGTTTATCAACGTAACAGACTGCAAGAATATAGCATTCAATTTGCCATTGTCAGGAAATCACACTTCAAAAGTAGTCATGTGAAATATGACTTTTTTAGTTAAATTCCTATGAAGTGAGTCTGTTGCTAATTTCATGCAGCAAACTTTCAATCAATACTGGAACATTGCAACACAACGCTGATGAGTACCTGTTAAAAAAAATTACCAGCAGTTTGACAGTAATTTGTAGGATTAGCTATGTTGGTGATGTGATCAAAGACTAATTGGTATGTTGCGATGATGTTGGGTCTTTTAATGCCTCATAAAAAGAGAACCTACTGTATTGAAACTGATAGGGCAGGCAGTACCTGAGTAGGAGTTTTTTGGAAGTAACTCCTCTTTATGAATTATAACACACTAAGTACAGTTCATGTGAAAAGTTTTATCGAGATTGTCCTGCTGGCAGGAGTGTTGTAAAGACTTAAAATCAATGATGTTATATTTTAAACTTTCCTTGTAGCTTTTCCCCATTATTGAGGTTATATTCTGTATCACATATATGGTATCTATATAAGTGTACAGGGGCTGATTAAATACATTTATTTATTAAATGCTAATTTCCTTTAACAGAAATGGTTTTGTTTGTACATAGAGGAGAAATGTTAGATAAATTTTCCATTTACTATACATTTATGTGTGTTGATTTTAGTCAGAAGTGTGGGTGTGAGATGACTGGATGTGAGAGGATTGAATTAATCAAAGTAAATGCGATTTCCATTTTAAACTGCCAGTGAAACAATGAAATTTCTGATGTTTTATTGAATGCAGTGTATTATTGGGTACTTGCAACCCTAATACTGAAATAACATGTGGAAAAAGCAATTTTGTGTAAATTGACAACAGGGTCAATGGAGGGGAAGAGAATTTTGGATTATTCCATGACAAAGATGATATTTGCCCTACATTTGTCTTGAATTTGTTATTACAAATGTCATCTTTAACGCATTTGTCCTTGTTTAGAGCAGGACAAATCATGATATTTAATTCAGATTAATACCACATTTGTCCATATTTACACCCAAAAGCTAATGCACAATTATCCTGTTTATTGTGATGAAATTTTGTGGGCCGAGGCCAGGAACGTGTTCGATAATTGAGTCAGTTTGCTAGACATAACGTCTCGTAGTCACGTTCGACGCACTAAAAACTACTATAAAACGAGTACAAGAATTGTAAAAACTGTAAAAACGTGTAAATTGGTATATAAAAAGTCACTTGTAAAAATGTAGCGGAATTCCAAATCGATTTCGATCAATTACGATCCTCATCAGTAGTACTCCGCCATGTTTAAAATACTCATAAATAATTGTTCATATAAGTGACTCTGAAATGTCCACACTTCTTCCAGGCTTCATGTAAGCGGTCATGATGTATCAATCACAGCTCGTGGGATTTGAAAAAAAAGTTCCATTCGTTCTTGGAGTTCATAAGCGAGTCTTCGTTCACATTATTTATCCTCACTCCTTCAGTTATTTGTCTCAGCATCGCGTCATTGTGATAAACCCCCGTCACATCCATTCGGAACTGCTTTACCTCTCTATTGTGTTTCTCTTTACAGTGTTTCCACAATGCAGATCGTTCTTCCTTATTGTTAAGTGATTTCGTATGCTCTTTCCCTCTGGTATACGCGCTCCTGGCTGTTTCCCCTACGTATACGCTGTTACACTGGATACACTTAATCTCATACGTCACACTTTCTCTATCACACGGTCCTTTTCCACCTGTTCCACCTAGCACAGGTGGAAAAGGACCGTGTGATAGAGAAAGTGTGACGTATGAGATTAAGTGTATCCAGTGTAACAGCGTATACGTAGGGGAAACAGCCAGGAGCGCGTATACCAGAGGGAAAGAGCATACGAAATCACTTAACAATAAGGAAGAACGATCTGCATTGTGGAAACACTGTAAAGAGAAACACAATAGAGAGGTAAAGCAGTTCCGAATGGATGTGACGGGGGTTTATCACAATGACGCGATGCTGAGACAAATAACTGAAGGAGTGAGGATAAATAATGTGAACGAAGACTCGCTTATGAACTCCAAGAACGAATGGAACTTTTTTTTCAAATCCCACGAGCTGTGATTGATACATCATGACCGCTTACATGAAGCCTGGAAGAAGTGTGGACATTTCAGAGTCACTTATATGAACAATTATTTATGAGTATTTTAAACATGGCGGAGTACTACTGATGAGGATCGTAATTGATCGAAATCGATTTGGAATTCCGCTACATTTTTACAAGTGACTTTTTATATACCAATTTACACGTTTTTACAGTTTTTACAATTCTTGTACTCGTTTTATAGTAGTTTTTAGTGCGTCGAACGTGACTACGAGACGTTATGTCTAGCAAACTGACTCAATTATCCTGTTTATCTTTAGGACAAATGTCATATTTGTCTTCAAGTCAAATACTGACAAATATGACAAACATCACATTTGAACCACATTTGGACTGCAATTGTCTGACGTCAAATCTGATTTTTCGCCCAGTGTAACCATAAAAAGAAGCTAATCGTTAACCCTTATAACTATTCTAAGTTGCTTAACCCTGGTCAGTATTCTTAGTGGACATGAGTAATAACCTAATTCGATTTGACAACACGGGTAAGCTATAGATTTTTAATGAAGGCTTAAGAGAAAGCTACCTAATTAGTGGTGTCGTCAACGCGCTGCAAAATTAAGAGCAATGCTTCATTTCAAACATCAGCCATAAATTTGACTTTATTTAAATTACATCGTGCATTATTGAAAAAAAAGGAGATTTGTTGGATGAACTAACCTAAATTTAAAAGCACCTAAGTTGGAAAATATTCTAAAAGGAGTGGGAAAGTGACAGGCTTAAATGAATTTACATGCTTGGCGAGTTAAAAAACTTCTTAGGCACGGTCAGACACCAGAAGTTGATGAAAACGTTTGTTAAAATTACTGAAGGAAGTTATTTGACTGAAGATAATTAACTATTGGCTGAGTAATGTCTCTATGTTTTGGTTTAGCCAAAGCAATATGAAACTCAGTACTTGTTACTGGTGCTGTGGTCGGATACGAATCTGGTTTCGACTTCACAAACACTTTGCTTGTAGCTCTAGCTCGTGGAACACGGAATTGTACTATTCTTCCAAACCCATCCGCCTGCAAAGACTCTGTGGCGCGCTCGTACTCTGCCTCAGCGATTGTTGGAGATGATCTCTTTCCATGCTTAAAGGCTTTGTACGTTACTGCCGGTCCAGGTGACAAAGGGATGCTCTCCTCGACTGAATCGCTCGTTGGTTGTTCGATCGTTTTATCTCTAAACGAATTAATGATTTCTTTGGGGAACTGGAGGAGAATAAAAGGGAGTTACACAAGAATTAAGGCATGTAAGAAAAGGATTGAATTGGGAAGAAAAACATAAACGAGTATTTTACAATGAGTGCTTTATTGGTAAAATTCAGTTGCCGTAGCCAAAGACTTTCGACGGAGGGCATTCCTTTCTAATGAAGGCAAAATGCGACTTAATAGTAAAATATGTTGCTTTAAAATAAACTTCTGTTGCTTTACCTGACATAAGATTCCCTTCTGAGTCTCAAGATGGTTAACGAAGACTGAGGCATTCTCCAGTGTTGACTTGCTTATTTTGGTTGGAGGTTCCGTGGAAGGGACGCCAGCGAGCAGTTCGGCTATGACGTGATTGAAGACGTGTAGGGCTGTAGCTAGGCGGGGGATAAGTTCTGGTGTCTTGGATTTTGGAGGCACTGTGCCGTCTTGAATTGCTTCATTTACCTCTGCGACAAACATGTCAAGGTTTTCTCGCACAATGGCGATTGCGTCGTCCTCAAAGGTGTAAACTGTATTGTTGGCAATATTATTAATAGTCAGAAAGATTTCCTCGAAATCGCTCATGACTTGGGTTGATAGGTAGTCTTTAGCAGCCTCCATTTCGGAAAGCGTAGGCCTTAAAGTTAGAGGAGTTGCAAATAAAACTCGGTCGATTAAACCGTGGCCATGGTCCATCTTTGCGATGAGCTTGGCGGCGTTTAACAATTATGTTGAGCCAAGGATGGTGAAAGCAGTGTTAGGCGGTATTAGTCTCGTGTCTTCCGTTGAGTAGTGATAGGAACAGCGCTCACCAGAGAACAGTTTGCAGAGTAGCTGGACGTCTCCTGTGGCGTTGTCCTCGTCTGACTTCATCAATTTGTTGATTCTGTCAAACACCTCCGGAGATAATAGAATGGCTTTCTTATTCTCGGCCAGATGCTTCACCAGACCCGACGAAGTTGTTTTGCTGAGTACAGTTGAGGTTAGGTCTGAAGCTTCTAGGGGACCTTGGGCTGCGTGCTGTATCGCAAACGATTTTCCTGTTGTAGAAACAAAAAGTATTGTTTATGAAAAGGGCCCTTAAAAACAAGGGTTAAGTTAGAATTAGCAAGAGGTTTGCAAGACTAACCAAATACGATCTAACCCATGTAAGCCGTTGCCGAACGGAGGAAAAAGATAGGAAATTTTTGGTTAAGGCATCGTAAAACCAAATCTACATATTTTATACTCACCAGTCCCTAGATAACCAACAAATATGGTGAACAGGTTAAGAGGCTGCCTGTGGGTGGAAATGACTTCAACGCGGGAGTCGTTGCATGCGAGGATAAAGGCTGTTGTAGTAAGCAAAGCCGGAATAAAATAGCTTTCTGAGCTTCCGACCGATACAGCCTTATTTTTAACAAAACGGTGTATTTCGTTGTCAGTGAAGAGCTTGCTGAAAGGAAATTGTATAGAATTCAATCGTCACTGTAAATTCACTCCATGTCTGTTCGTTCTGCTTGTAAAGCTTGGAAACGGTATACATTCTTGAAGGGATTACCACGAGTATAACTAGAATATCATATCCTTAGCTTACTACAGTGAACTAAGAAAGAGGTTAACATGACTGAAATAACGTGAGCTGTTGTTTGAGACGCCGGCACTAAGATTTATGCCAGTGGTATTGTTCTGGCGAGTAATTGAAAGCAATTTTCGTTTGTTCATTATTTAAGAGTTGTTACATCTCTGAAATTAAAATATAAGGAATTAAAAGAATTTTTTTCTCACATTTAATAAGATATCATATCCTTAGGACAAACAAAGGGAGGCGGTTGTTTTGATTAAAAAAGGTAGTTTATTGAGACATATTTACAAGTGTGTATTGGATCGAAAAAACCCCGGCAATCCAGCAGTGGCACACAAACTCCACCTGAAGCCCAAAAACAAGACAAGTAGACGCAATGTGGCATGCCAAAGGGAAGTTACGCGCGAGATGAGAGAAAGCAGAGAAAATGGCGTTACGATAACTTGATTGTTTTACTGAACGATAAAGATAGACTTATTCAGTGGTTAATGGGGGAAGGTTTGCTGGCCAAATGTCGATTATGTTCTATTTGTGGAGGCGACAAGAACCTTGTTAATTGCGATGACCGCTTTTGTAAATATAGTAAAAAGATTTCCACGATTAGCATGCGCCTCCTCGGACTAAGTATGTAAGGTTTAATTTGAAATGTGTGTAATTATTATTAATAGTTCGCGTAAACGTGCGGTGATGACTCTATTTAATAGTTCGCTTCGCTGTTTGTTAATCGGTAGTTACTATTAATTAAAGTTCATAGAAACACAATTTGAAAAAAATTAATCAATATTTCTTTATTTTGGTTGAGGGGTTGATGCGGTCGATTTGCAACGCGCGGCGATGACTGTATTTAATGATGCGGTCGGCTTAGCAAAAGACTTGCCACTGCGGACTGCGGGGGCAGCATTGTTAAACACCACTGCGGGACTGCGGTGGATATTTCTCAAGTAAAACATTTTTGTGGCCGAGTATTCTGCAATCTAGCCCGACATTTTCTAACCAGATCAGATCTTTTGTTCAGCAAGTGGACATTGCGATTGCTTAAGATGCATTAAACAAACCGACAGTGGTTTAGCGTAGTCTGTACTCTTATCGACAACGATATTCATCCTCACAGTGGTCAAAATGTTGTGGACTCTCCAAGCGCAGCCGATTGGTCGACAACAAAATATCGACGTCGAATAAAGGCATCATTTGAGTGCGTGTCACGTTGACATGAGCAGCTTTGTCTGTACTCGTATCGACTAGGGAAAATTGGCCGATCAGATTGCGACATGATTGCCACTTGTGGTAAAAAGTTCCTTGTAGTAACCAGTAATAGAAAGCACAATTCCAACCGAACTAAATAATTTTTTAACTGAGATTTTTAGTTAAAAACTTGAGCGTATAATTCTGCTTTCGTAGAGTACTCTTCAGTCTGATGATCGCTTAGTAGGTGAAACTTAAGTAATCTAAAATCGGTATTTTCCTCGACGTATCTACCAGATCACTTTAGGACACGTGAAACAACCTACGCAGAGTATATTCAGCTACTTAAAAAAGTAGAATAACATTCGCGCACAACAGTTTCATTGTGTGTTATCATTTTCAGTTTGGGATCATTGGCCTTTGTACACGTTAAATCTCTTACTAACACAAAAATGATTTCGCACAATGCGGTGAAAGAAAAAATGTACTATTTAGTATCGGTGTGTTGTCTTTGTACATGTGTAATCATTTTGTATCAAACACTTTAATTCGACTAACAATTTATTTTGCCGTTCTTTCCTCTTTAAAATTATGGTTTATGGATATTTTAGCGGGTAAGAAAATATTTTAATTCAGAAATCGTGTTTCAAGCAAAACGCTAAAAAATTAACAACTTATTTTAACAACACTTCCCGAAGCATTTCTCTTTATTTTTACTTTTCAAAGTAGTTCGCAATTCATGTAAATTTTGGTCAAATAGACAGTTTGACTTTCTTAGCTTTGCTAGGTATATTAAGTTTTGTTTCGCTTGTAAGTCAGTCACTATTTCTTGTTATCTTCATCCTCTCTTTTCCTTTCTTTTTCTTCCTTTTTTGGCGGTAAAATGTCGCTTCATCTTTTGTTTAGGAAAATTAATCGTTTTTGCATGTCTCTAAATGGTTCACTTATCCCAAAACAGGAGCTCTTAACTTGGAGCGTTAAACTGCTCTTTGTTTCTGTTTGCAATCTCTTGCGTCCGCAAGAGATTATGATATAAGTTCAAAAATATGTTCAAATACAAAAGTTAATTCGCATTAATGATTCGTATTTTAAACCGGCTTTAAAATGACACAACATTCAAGTTTAATTATGTCATTTTTTTATTTTATCTGGTCACCAACGTGTCATTGACAAAACAGGTCGTAAGTATCCTTTTCTTTTATTTGTACTATTTCTCATTCATTTTCACATTTCTGACGCACTGGTCAGTCATTATGAGAGAGACACAGAGTTATTATGATTTTTCCTTATCTCCTTTTGCGAAAGAGTAGAGTTGTAAGCTTTCCTTACAATGAATCGGGCGGGCTTAGTTTTCACCACAGTCACCATTTTATAATTGCAGCCAAGAGGAATACTTTTTTTTTCTCACCATATTTCACTGCATTACCGCAGTAGGGCAGGACTAGAACGGAACATATGCGATCCAAGCGAGTAGTCCACCCATTAAATCCCACCCATCCCACCCCAGGAGAGGACATCCATCACACAGTAATCTCGTGCGTGGGAAGTTAACGTCTCCTACCCGTAACCCTGTGGGAGACGGGACCTCCATTTATTCGTCCCTATCCGAGAAGACTAGAATATCTAGCCATTACCTAATTAATGTTATAGAAAGGTAGGATATTCTTCTCAATTATTTTAAGACCTTGAGTGTTGGTCCGGCCGGGGCTTCAACCCTCGACCTCCCCGCACAACAGTCCAGAGCTCTATCCATTGAGCTAACTGGAAGGCAAAGTGACCTTTTTACCAATGCTGGTTGACAATATGTCCAAGACTCTTTTCCGGTCAGACTTTCCCATTCATTGCCAATATGGTCACTATTTGAAGTACCCGACAATTGTAGCAAGTGCAATATGACTTGGCAGTTAGTCCTACCCCTGGTTGTTCAATTATCAACACACTTTGTCTTAACGATACCAAGATTAAGAACTATGAAAGCAATAACAAATGTGCATAACTAACTAATACTTCTCTCTTTCCCATTACCTACCTTGACTGGCAAACAGACCGTAAGTATCTGTATTCTATTTCATAGTAATTTTGGTGGGTTTAGCAAGTCTTTTCACTGCTTTCACTACTGCAGTAACCATCATGTAATATGTATTCATATTTCATTGTAATGTACTCTTGGTGATAATAAAGGTTACGATTTTCGTTACACAAATATTATTGGGAGCAAATATTTGGCCGAAAAACTATGATCACTAGCTAATAAACACGGCATTCTGATATTCGCCCTACTACCCAAGTTGTATTTGCCTAAAACTGCTTTCAGTTGTTTTGAAGTGGGTTCTTGTAAAAATGTTCATTCAGGGTGAACCATAAGTAGCTAAGGATCCGGTTTCGATCGAGTGGCTCAGTTTAAGTAAAGATTTAATGGTATCTGTAGAAGACTGTGACGTTGAAGTGTCATTCACTTGATACTAGGAATTTAAGTCTCGATTTTATAAGTAGATACATATCAGAACTAACTACTGTACAGAGGTTTTGGACGACTGTGTAATGAATATCAAATCTCTTGCTAGTTAGGTAATTCCATTCGTTTTTCTGTTCTTGATTTTTTTGCTTGTTGTTTCTATTCCATGGCCTTGCTTCTGATAAAACCATAAGAACGTAAGTACATGCTTTATTTTTAAATAGAGCATTTGTATTTTCATGGCGCCTTTACAGCGCGTTTACGCTCACGCATTGAACTGGGGTACAGGTGTTATGTGAAGGAAAAATTTTGCAGTATTTCTCAATAAACAACTAGATGTATTTGAGCTGAAGATGCATATTTTAATTTTATTTTTATATTTTTTATTCTACATGTCACTTCTTCAATCACTTAGCTGGTAAGTCCAAGAAAACTTATCTCACGCAGTTTTTATTCTTAATTTTCATGCTGAAAACGACATTTTTATTCTTTAGTGCATAAGATCAAATTTACAATAAGACTATTTATGAGTTACTTATTCTTTTCGGAGCCCATGTCGATTAAGTGTTATAAAAACAAATCCAAATTATTGTAACCTATTGTTCCCCCATAAGGGAACTGAAATTCAAAGGAAGCATCTTACAACCAGAACTCGAAAATGCATGTAATTATATGAAATGAGATTTTGCATCTGGTCGGACGGGGAGCTGTAGCACTGGACTGGGCTTGGCAAAACTCCGATGTAACCCGGGATCATTATCGAGAACCCATTAAAATTTCTTTTGCTTTCAATAGTACAGATTCAGTCAATGAACCCTTCCCTGACATTAATGAATTTGTGTCAAGTATATTTTTTGTGTTTTATTTTGAATATTAAGCGTAACGCTTGCTTCCGGTGTATCCTCATTAGAGAAGATTATCATAGCTGGCCTCTCACCGTCTAATCTCCTGCTGACCGCTGAAAAGAAAAATTATATTCGGTATTGCTAACTTTTCTGCTTTCGGATAACGACTGAATCTCGTCAAGGACCGCAGATAAAAATGTTTAATGTCTGACGAAGGACCATGATAGGTCTGACAAAGGCAAAGCAGAGGTAAAGCAAAGCTAGCGAAAAGTACTTCAAGGGCTGTTTAAAGGACTTATATAATCAGTCAGACCTTTAACGTGACACCGGAATTTAAAATCAAATTCAGAAACGCAACCCATCCTTGAATATTTTCGCTTAGTTATTTGGAGACAAATTTCCCAAAATCACATCCTTCTCTAAGAAATGTAGATTTAGAAGCTAATACTCGCTTCCCATGTAAAGATAATTTACTGGAACATAAGTCCTTTGAAAATAGTTAGTTAGAATCTACGATGTATTGGCATTCCATAGCTTAGCTATGTTATTCACATTATTGACTGCTCATCTTCTCTTATCTCATCTTTTCTGTCCAGCCAAAAGGGAAGGTAACTATCAATATCATCCGTTCCTATAAATAAAGAACTCTTCCGTGGGTCATTATATACATACATTCAATTCATTGTCTAATCACTGATCAGCAAATTGCAATCGTAATTTAGAAGAGAATCTCTGAGCATATATTATTGACAGCTCGCGATAGCTGTTACCGTGCAGATGTTACTATGGGAGCGATGTTACTGACATGATATGTATATCTCAATAGCTAAGTCCTACAATAAACGATAGTTGTGTGATTATCGTCAGATGTCAGTCATATTTGGCTGATTGTTTGTTTCATTAAACAAATTCTGTCATCTGTTTCAACATAAAGCATTGACATACTAAACAAACTGAATAGTTTAAAGAGAAAAGACAAATGAATAGATTAATGAATGGAGATTTTTTTAATTTTTTTTCCCTTTTGCGGCGTTTTTTTCGGATTCATTAGCGGGTGAGTGCGATGTGTTCAGTTTTTTCGTTAAGCTTATGGTGTTTCTAGCCAAGAGATCCAAGGTTATGTTGAGCCACTTGTTTACTTACCAAATGTGGATCTTTTTTTTTTTCATGTTCTTCTAACATTCCCATTCTAACTGGTTCAACAGATTGTAAGTAGCCATGCTTAAACTATCATTTATCAGTAAACAAGGTAAAGTTGGTTGAACAAACGAAAGGTTCCCAATAGAAGGATATAGAGAGAGTACAATGTTTTTGTTTGGACCAGTAGACGAGTGTGCAAAGATGCAGCATGGAAAAAATGTCATGTATTATAACAATGTAATTTTCAGCGTTTGGCCATCTTCTGGTGGAGCTTTATCAGCAAAAGTTAAGAAATAAGAATTGAATACTTCAAAATCGTAGTTTGTTTCTTTGAGCATTTCTGTACAGTCATCTATTTAAGCAATAGAAAACAATGTTACTTTCCCAGGCTTAATAACATGATAACATTATGAATCCCTGAGAGAAATTGGAAGAACAAGAATGAGGGTTATAAATTGAGAACTGTATGGTGGATGATTTATAAGCTTCAAGCTATCAATATTTTTACTGTGGAGATTTTAGCTCCAACTCACCTTGCAAATTATAAACGGTGATTACAGACGGTAATACTTTTTTACTTTGGTATCCTTTGTAATAAGCTGTAGAATTATGCTGCAACCGAGGTAAAGAGCACAGGAAATGTGATAAATGCGTAAAAGAAACTTATAATTTGACGTTGGACTCTTTTCGTACAACATTGTTTTCAAAGGTTGTATGGCGTGGTCATCTTGGACTGCGCCTGGCGACTGCAAAGAGTGCATTTCTTTGCAGTATCGGGAAAGAGTCGGTAAGTGACAAGAGGAAAATTTTAGAATTTATGATTCGAAAATGCGGTCACGGGTTTTTACTTCCGTTTTGCAACTTCAAAAATCTGTACATGTATTATAAGCTTTTACTCAAATATATGAGTTCTCAGGTATAGATTACAATATATACCACAAGTAAAGTAAATGCCATTACACAATGCGAAATAGATTGATAACCAAGCACAAACTAATACTGAAAATGGTTTAGGAAAATATAAAATACCTTACTTTCAGAATTCAACTGCACAAGAACTAACGAATCACGAGCACAACCTTGTAAATGTAAGTGGTTTTATGAATAAGGGAAAAGAAAAGGGTTCCTCGTGCGCTGGTTGAAAATGTTGCACAGATATCCCTCAACTGGCCTTTTATCAACTTCCAAGTTCTTTGTAAAAGATACTTTGGTCTTATCAACTGAGTGGATAATGCGAATTGGCTACCGGAGAGAGTTTCCAAGCTGACGTTTCGAGCGTTAACTCTGACGAAGCGCTAACCCTTGAGACGTCAACTTCTTTTCGCGGTAGCACGTTACATTATCAACTCAGTTGATAAAATCCTCCCACTGACGCAGCACCACAATTTCTTTATAAACCTTACCCCACCCAACTGCTTCCGTTTATCATTGCAAAACAGCACGACGCGTGCCGATTAATTTTTGTCGTGCTAAACAAAAGCAAAATTTTTTTTTTATATTAGCGAGTGAGTGCTTAGTATTTTCTCTGTGAAAATCATAGCTGCTATCTTTGATTTTTACGGCAGCGGTCAACTGGGGAGAGAAAGAAATCTGCACCAAGGGGATGAGCGACGGTTTATAGGAAGTAGAGGGTAGAGAATGGAATTGATGGTGCACATTAATCATTACTTTCCTTTTCAAAAGAAGGCTGTCAGATAAGATTTAACATTTCAAGTGCGATGTTTTGTGAGAGGTTTTCCAAAACCAGTGTTGAATTGCACAAAATATGAGAAATCTCTTGATACCACGAACATGCTCACGACTAATCAAGTTGATAAAATTATGGAGATGTTGGTCAATATATATGCAGCGCTATAAAACAGTGAAGGGAAACGGGAAGCAGCTTTTCAGATCGTGGTTGCAGATAAATCTTAATTCAAGTTTATTCTTTTATCTTGAGTTTACTTACCCCCTTTTTTTTTAATTATGCTCGTGAACTCCGTGTCCAAGTCCCCCTGAAGTAAATCATCTTCTCGAGAATTGGTGGGTTTTATACAATCAATTGCTTCACTTCAATCGCTCTCTAGGAGGTTTTCCTGCACCTGAGGCACTGTGGAATAAGGCTGGGGTAAATATTTGCAAGAACAACAACCTCACGAATCTTCAAACGACGCAGATCACAGTTTCTATAGAAACTTATCCCGTTGTCCTCGGGGAAAAAAAAGGGAAAAAGGAGGGGGAAAAATAGATAGCGCGCACTTAGCCCAAGTTTTAATATTACCGATTAGAAACTAGATTTTTATTTGTCATTCAAAATAATGGCAATTTTTCTCTAGTGGAAAAAATATATATATATTGCATTTTCCTGCAGAACTAGCGTGCTTTTTGTTAGCAAGGGCTTCGTGTTTTATCAGTGAAAAAAATATATTGATTATAACAGCAGGGGAGGGCACGGGAAAGACAGAGACTTACAACAAGGGAGTGAGCGACAGTTAAAAGGAATGAGCGTGGAGATGAGGGGCGTTAGAAAAAGGTCCTCTTTAAATTAATTATCGGCAATGAAAGCCCGTCAAATCAGATTAAACAACTCGAGGGAAATACTTCATGAGGGGTTTCTCCAAAACTGAACAGAGTTGAATTGGACAAAGGATGGAAAGTTATTTGGTAATACAAACATGGTCACCATTATTAATCGAGTGAATTATGGAGTCGCTGGTCAATACGCATCCAGTGTGATACGGCATTTCTTAAAACACTGAGAGGGGAAGGAAAGCAGCTTTTCGGACCAAATGTCACAGAGTAGTCTTATTTTACTTTTACTCTTTTAGTTATTCTCTTTGTTTTTCTGTTTGTCTTGTTTTTTTTTTTTTAATTTTTACCTACTTTGATTTGTGTTTGTCAATTCTACGCCCAGGTCCTCCTACAATTAATCCTCAGCTGAAGAATCAGTCGGTTGCATATAATTCATTGCTTCAGTTCAATTGCTCTCTAAGAGGTTTCCCTACACCTGAGGTAAACTGGACTAAGGATGGGGTGAGTCTCGGTAACAACAACACTCTCACGATTCGTCAAGCGAAGCCGGAGGACTCTGGTCAATACATATGCAGCGCCAAAAACAGTGAAGGGAGCAACAGCTCAACTTTCTGGATTGAAGTACCGGGAGGTATGGTTGTCATTTTTAAATAGAAACAGCTGAAGTCTATTATCAATTTAATTTTCAGTCATATAAGGAACGAAAAAAGCCGATACTTGGGCTCCAAGTCAGACTTAAGGGCTTCAAGCCACTTATAAATCCACTTCAAAATTGATGAAAATGATAGAAAAGAAATCAAATGATGATGACATTTAAAGAGCGAGTACATGCCAACTGATATAAAAGATGTGAGTTTTATTTTGTATTTAAACGTATGCAAATGTTTTTTTTTGGGGGTAGTCTAGACCAATGGCATTCAGTAGGGAAATTTGTTGGAGATTTTGAATTGACCCTCTCATTTCTCTCCTTATGAAATTGCTTGATGAATATCAATGACTGACGAGTCACGATTTCATGTACGTTATGTTACGGTAACTCGTACCAACTCAACTACTTTATTAAATGACGTAATAATCTTACTGCGGAGCGATACCAATACTAATACGATAACTATCTTCTTAACTTAGAGCCCTCTATAAAAACTATAATCTCACTACACTACTGCACAACACACAGTTCTCTTCAGAGATCCTTGTAACGTATCGATGTCCACTTAAACTTTTTCCACACGGCTGACGACTCCAATAACAGTAAATAACTTCAACAACTATCTGAACGACAACACTAATTTACTGAAAAATGCCTGACTTTAGCCGATCGCGACATCTTTTACAAAATGTTCTAGAAAACTCTGGGGATCTGTAATATAACTATTTTTAGTATCATTACATGACTATTGCATCATAACAAAATATGCTGACTAAGCGTTCTAGAAACTTCTTCAATTCTATTTTTAGAAATTCCGTAACGTAACGCACTCTCTATAACAATTATTAGAATTAGTAACAGTGCACGCTTTATAGCTTGGAGTATTAAAATGGACAATGCGACTTTTTGTTTAAGCTGGTGATTTTTTTACTTTTAGTCTCTCCCCAGATCAATCCGCCTCTAATAGACAAATATATTTCTGAAGGATACCCTGTCAACTTTAGTTGCGTAGCCTCGGGTGATCCAACACCAACATTTGTCTGGACTTTTAATGATGATGACCTGCCATCTGGTATCAAGCAAAATGATCAAGAAGGAGAATCAACCCTGGAATTGCCACCTGTCACAAAAGAGATGGAAGGGACTTACAACTGTACAGCAATAAACAAAGAAAATACAGCAAGTTCCTCTGCAACACTGTATATTTACGGTAAGTTTAATAAAAAAATTAATGTTGTTATTAGCATGAAGATTAATGTGAAGATGAAGATATTAGAGATAAAGGGGGAAATGAGGATAAAGAAGAAGGTGAAGGTGATGGTGAGAAAGGGGGAGAATAGGAGCTCAAGGGTTACACATATATACTGCTTACGGACTGTTCATAGCTTTAATTATGAACTGATGAGCTCAAACAAAGAGACCAAAAAATGGAATAGGTATAGTTCTGATTGAGGTTTTATTATAATCGAAGCTAGAATTTTCTTAAGTCTGAGTAAGCTCAATGGTCAATGTGGGCGATATCAATCCTAAGTAAGAATATTATTGGGGCTATTACATTACAAAGGGATAAGATTTGTTAAAAGTTATTTGGTTCCAGACCTTAAGAAAGCCCGCTACTTGAGTCGACCGAATAGATCTGGAAAGATTGAAAAATGCAAAGAAAAACTCCTAGTAATGGCGCTGCCGTTTGTTGATTGATGAGAAATGCTTGATAACATGCTTTGTACATCATAGCTGGAACATTTTAACACAGATATTTCTGCGAAGGAGAGATCTGGGAAGTTCAGAATAGAGCAGAAGGAATTAAAAAAGAAAACCAAACTCAAAAGCTATTTTTGCATGAGATACAAAAATCAACAATCTTTACCATGAACAAGGTAATGGAACACACACACACACAAAAAAAAAAAAAAACTGCTTCCCCTCCTGAACGAAATATGCGGTGAAATGGCAATGAAATGTTCAAATTAATCTCTTTGGATATTTCCTTCTCTTGCATCTATCCAAAAAGTTAATTTGTGGATCTTTTTAACTCGTGATGAGACTCACTCAATTGAGATTAAGAATATCACAGGTTTGTTTCAGTAAAAGGTCCTCAATGTAGCTTCTTTTGTACTGGAAATGAAAGAAACGTTGTGCAGCATAACCGACTTCTTTTGCCCTTTTTAATGGAGAGTAATAATGAAGAATTAGAAGTTGAAACGTTTGAGCTGGCCTTTTTCGCTGACCTTGTCTGAGCTCATGG
This sequence comes from Stylophora pistillata, assembly GCF_964205215.1. Lineage (NCBI taxonomy): Eukaryota > Metazoa > Cnidaria > Anthozoa > Scleractinia > Pocilloporidae > Stylophora > Stylophora pistillata. Next base: position 24,892,889 of record NC_142523.1, read on the forward strand.
AGAGGAGAATATAATAGTGAAAATGGCGTGTTAGTGTGCGAAGCCAAAATTATCAGTAGCTTTCCTTCCTTTCGCTCCATCCTTGATCCTTGACTAAGCATTCTAGAAACTTCTTCAATTCTATTTTTAGAAATTCCGTAAGGTAACTCACTCTCCATAACAATTGTTACAATTAGTAACAGTGCAAGCTTTATAGCTTGGAGTATTAAAATGGTCAATGCGACTTTTTGTTTAAGCTGGTGATCTTTTTACTTTTAGTCTCTCCCCAGATCAATCCGCCTCTAATAGACAAATATATTTCTGAAGGATACCCTGTCAACTTTAGTTGCGTAGCCTCGGGTGATCCAACACCAACATTTGTCTGGACTTTTAATGATGATGACCTGCCATCTGGTATCAAGCAAAATGATCAAGAAGGAGAATCAACCCTGGAATTGCCACCTGTCACAAAAGAGATGGAAGGGACTTACAAGTGTACAGCAATAAACAAAGAAAATACAGCAAGTTCCTCTGCAACACTGTATATTTACGGTAAGTTTAATAAAAAAATTAATGTTGTTATTAGCATGAAGATTAATGTGAAGATGAAGATATTAGAGATAAAGGGGGAAATGAGGATAAAGAAGAAGGTGAAGGTGATGGTGAGAAAGGGGGAAAATAGGAGCTCAAGGGTTACACATATATACTGCTTACGGACTGTTCAATCTGATGAAATCCTCCCACTGACGCAGCACCAGAATTTCTTTATAATTCTTACCCCACCCAACTGCTCCCGTTTATCATTGCAAAACAGCACGACGCGTGCTGATTAATTTTTGTCGTGCTAAACAAAAGCAATTTTTTATTTTAGGGAGTGAGTGCTTAGTATTTTCTCTGTGAAAATCATAGCTGCTATCTTTGATTTTTAACGGCAGCGGTCAACTGAGGAGAGAAAGAAATCTGCATCAAAGGGACGAGCAACGGTTTATAGGAAGTAGAGGGTAGAATTGATGGTGCACATTAATCATTACTTTCCTTTTCAAAAGAAGGTTGTCAGATAACATTTAACATTTCAAGTGCGATGTTTAGTGAGAGGTTTTCCAAAACCAGCGTTGAATTGCAAAAAACTGAGAAATCTCTTGATACCACGAACATGCTCACGACTAATCAAGTTGATAAAATTATGGAGATGTTGGTCAATATATATGCAGCGCTATAAAACAATGAAGGGAAACGGGAAGCAGCTTTTCAGATCGTGGTTGCAGATAAATCTTAATTCAAGTTTATTCTTTTATCTTGAGTTTACTTACCCCTTTTTTTTAAATTATGCCCGTGAACTCCGTGCCCAAGTCCCCCTGAAGTTAATCATCTTCTCGAGAATCGGTGGGTTCCATATAATCAATTGCTTCACTTTAATCGCTCTCTAAGAGGTTTTCCTGCAGCTGAGGCACTGTGGAATAAGGCTGGGGTAAATATTTGTAAGAACAACAACCTCACGAATCTTCAAACGACGCGGATCACAGTTTATATAGAAACTTATCCCGTTATCCTCGGGGAAAAAAAAGGGAAAAAGAGAGGGGGAAAAGTAAATAGCGCGCACTTAGCCCGAGTTTTAATATTACCGATTTTTATTTGTCATTCAAAATAATGGCAATTTTTCTCTAGTGGAAAAAATATATATATACTGCATTTTCCTGCAGAACTAGCGTGATTTTTGTTAGCAAGGGCTTAGTGTTTTATCAGTGAAAAAATATATTGATTATAACAGTAGGGGAGGGCAAGGGAAAGACAGAAACTCACAAAAAGGGAGTGAGCGACAGTTAAAAGGAATGAGAGTGGAGATGATGAGGGGGCATTGAAAAAAGGTCCTCTTTATATTAATTATCGGCAATGAAAGCCCATCAAATCAGATTAAACAACTCGAGGGAAATACTTCATGAGGGGTTTCTCCTAAAACAGAGTTGAATTGGACAAAGGATGGAAAGTTATTTGGTAACACAAACATGGTCACCATTATTAATCGAGTGAATTATGCAGTCGCTGGTAAATACGCATCCAGTGTAATACGGCATTTGTTAAAACACTGAGAGGGGAAGGAAAGCAGCTTTTCGGACCAAATGTCACAGAGTAGTCTTATTTTACTTTTACTCTTTTAGTTATTCTCTTTGTTTTTCTGTTTGTCTTGTTTTTTTTTTTTAATTTTCACCTACTTTGATTTGTGTTTGTCAATTCTACGCCCAGGTCCTCCTACAATTAATCCTCAGCTGAAGAATCAGTCGGTTGCATATAATTCATCGCATCAGTTCAATTGCTTTCTAAGAGGTTTCCCTACACCTGAGGTAAGCTGGACTAAGGATGGGGTGAGTCTCGGTAACAACAACACTCTCACGATTCGTCAAGCGAAACCGGAGGACTCTGGTCAATACATATGCAGCGCCAAAAACAGTGAAGGGAGCAACAGCTCAACTTTCTGGATTGAAGTACCGGGAGGTATGATTGTCATTTTTAAATAGAAACAGCTGAAGTCTATTATCAATTTAATTTTCAGTCATATAAGGAGCGAAAAATGCCGATACTTGGGCTCCAAGTCAGACTTAAGGGCTTCAAACCACTTATAAATCCACTTCAAAATTGATGAAAATGATAGAAAAGAAATCAAATGATGATGACATTTAAAGAGCGAGTACATGCCAACTGATATAAAAGATGTGAGTTTTATTTTGTATTTAAACGTATGCAAATGTTTTTTTTGGGGTAGTCTAAACCAATGGCATTCAGTAGGGAAATTTGTTGGAGATTTTGAATTGACCCTCTCATTTCTCTCCTTATGAAATTGCTTGATGAATATCAATGACTGACGAGTCACGATTTCATGTACGTTATGTTACGGTAACTCGTACCAACTCAACTACTTTATTAAATGACGTAATAATCTTACTGCGGAGCGATACCAATACTAATACGATAACTATCTTCTTAACTTAGAGCCCTCTATAAAAACTATAATCTCACCACACTACTGCACAACACACAGTTCTCTTCAGAGATCCTTGTAACGTATCGATGTCCACTTAAACTTTTTCCACACGGCTGACGACTCCAATAACAGTAAATAACTTCAACAACTGTCTGAACGACAACACTAATTTACTGAAAAATGCCTGACTTTAGCCGATCGCGACATCTTTTACAAAATGTTCTAGAAAACTCTAGGGATCTGTGATATAACTATTTTTAGTATCATTACATGACTATTGCATCATAACAAAATATGCTGACTAAGCGTTCTAGAAACTTCTTCAATTCTATTTTTAGAAATTCCGTAACGTAACGCACTCTCTATAACAATTATTAGAATTAGTAACAGTGCACGCTTTATAGCTTGGAGTATTAAAATGGACAATGCGACTTTTTGTTTAAGCTGGTGATCTTTTTACTTTTAGTCTCTCCCCAGATCAATCCGCCTCTAATGGACAAATATATTTCTGAAGGATACCCTGTCAACTTTAGTTGCGTAGCCTCGAGTGATCCAACACCAACATTTGTCTGGACTTTTAATGATGATGACCTGCCATCTGGTATCAAGCAAAATGATCAAGAAGGAGAATCAACCCTGGAATTGCCACCTGTCACAAAAGAGATGGAAGGGACTTACAAGTGTACAGCAATAAACAAAGAAAATACAGCAAGTTCCTCTGCAACACTGTATATTTACGGTAAGTTTAATAAAAAAATTAATGTTGTTATTAGCATGAAGATTAATGTGAAGATGAAGATATTAGAGATAAAGGGGGAAATGAGGATAAAGATGAATGTGAAGGTGATGGTGAGAAAGGGGGAAAATAGGAGCTCAAGGGTTACACATATATACTGCTTACGGACTATTCATAGCCTTAATTATGAACTGATGAGCACAAACAAAGAGACCAAAAAATGGAATAGGTATAGTTCTGATTGAGGTTTTATTATAATCGAAGCTAGAATTTTCTTAAGTCTGAGTAAGCTCAATGGTCAATGTGGGCGATATCAATCCTAAGTAAGAATATTATTGGGGCTATTACATTACAAAGGGATAGGATTTGTTAAAAGTTATTTGGTTCCAGACCTTAAGAAAGCCCGCTACTTGAGTCGACCGAATAGATCTGGAAAGATTGAAAAATGCAAAGAAAAACTCCTAGTAATGGCGCTGCCGCTTGTTAATTGATGAGAAATGCTTGATAACATGCTTTGTACATCATAGCTGGAACATTTTAACACAGATATTTCTGCGAAGGAGAGATCTGAGAAGTTCAGAATAGAGCAGAAGGAATTAAAAAAGAAAACCAAACTCAAAAGCTATTTTTGCATGTGATAGAAAAATCAACAATCTTTACTATGAACACGGTAATGGAACACACACACACACAAAAAAAAAACTGCTTCCTCTCCTGAACGAAATATGCAGTGAAATGGCAATCAAATGTTCAAATTAATCTCTTTGGATATTTCCTTCTCCTGCATCTATCCAAAAAGTTAATTTGTGGATCTTTTTAACTCGTGATGAGACTCACTCAATTGAGATTAAGAATATCACAGGTTTGATTCAGTAAAAGGTCTTCAATGTAGCTTCTTTTGTGCTGGAAATGAAAGAAACGTTGTGCAGCATAACCGACTTCTTTTGCCCTTTTTAATGGAGAGTAATAATGAAGAATTAGAAGTTGAAACGTTTGAGCTGGCCTTTTTCGCTGACCTTGTCTGAGCTCATGGAGAGGAGAATATAATAGTGAAAATGGCGTGTTAGTGTGCGAAGCCAAAATTATCAGTGGTTTTCCTTCCTTTCGCTCCATCCTTGATCCTTGACTAAGCATTCTAGAAACTTCTTCAATTCTATTTTTAGAAATTGCGTAAGGTAACGCACTCTCCATAACAATTATTAGAATTAGTAACAGTGCACGCTTTATAGCTTGGATTATTAAAATGAACAATGCGAGTTTTTGTTTAAACTGGTCATCTTTTTACTTTTAGTCTCTCCCCAGATCACTCAGCCTCTAACAGACAAATATATTTCTGAAGGATACCCTGTCAACTTTAGTTGCGTAGCCACGGGTGATCCAACACCAACATTTGTCTGGACTTTTAATGATGATGACCTGCCATCTGGTATCAAGAAAAATGATCAAGAAGGAGAATCAACCCTGGAATTGCCACCTGTCACAAAAGAGATGGAAGGGACTTACAAGTGTACAGCAATAAACAAAGAAAATACAGCAAGTTCCTCTGCAACACTGTATATTTACGGTAAGTTTAATAAAGAAATTAATGTTTTTATTAGCATGAAGATTAATGTGAAGATGAAGATATTAGAGATAAAGGGGGAAATGAGGATAAAGATGAAGGTGAAGGTGATGGTGAGAAAGGTGGAAAATAGGAGCTCAAGGGTTATACATATCATCATAACAAAATATGCTGACTAAGCGTTCTAGAAACTTCTTCAATTCTACTTTTAGAAATTCCGTAACGTAACGCACTCTCTATAACAATTATTAGAATTAGTAAGAGTGCACGCTTTATAGCTTGGATTATTAAAATGGACAATGCGAGTTTTTGTTTAAACTGGTGATCTTTTTACTTTTAGTGTCTCCCCAGATCACTCAGCCTCCAATAGACAAATATATTTTTGAAGGATACCCTGTCAAATTTAGTTGCGTAGCCACGGGTGATCCAACACCAACATTTGTCTGGACTTTTAATGATGATGACCTGCCACCTGGTATCAAGCAAAATGATCAAGAAGGAGAATCAACCCTGGAATTGCCACCTGTCACAAAAGAGATGGAAGGGACTTACAAGTGTACAGCAATAAACAAAGAAAATACAACAAGTTCCTCGGCAATACTGTATATTTACGGTAAGTCTAATAGAAAAATAATGTTGTTATTAGAATGAAGATTAATGTGAAGATGAAGATATTAGAGATAAAGGGGGAAATGAGGATAAAGATGAAGGTGAAGGTGATGGTGAGAAAGGGGGAAAATGGGAGCTCAAGGGTTACACATATATACTGCTTACGGACTATTCATAGCTTTAATTATGAACTGATGAGCACAAACAAAGAGACCAAAAAATGGAATAGGTATAGTTCTGATTGAGGTTTTATTATAATCGAAGCTAGAATTTTCTTAAGTCTGAGTAAGCTCAATGGTCAATGTGGGCGATATCAATCCTAAGTAAGAATATTATTGGGGCTATTACATTACAAAGGGATAGGATTTGTTAAAAGTTATTTGGTTCCAGACCTTAAGAAAGCCCGCTACTTGAGTCGACCGAATAGATCTGGAAAGATTGAAAAATGCAAAGAAAAACTCCTAGTAATGGCGCTGCCGTTTGTTGATTGATGAGAAATGCTTGATAACATGCTTTGTACATCATAGCTGGAACATTTTAACACAGATATTTCTGCGAAGGAGAGATCTGGGAGGTTCAGAATAGAGCAGCAGGAATTAAAAAAGAAAACCAAACTCAAAAGCTATTTTTGCATGTGATAGAAAAATCAACAATCTTTACTATGAACAAGGTAATGGAACACACACACACACACACAAAATGCTTCCCCTCCTGAACGAAATATGCGGTGAAATGGCAATCAAATGTTCAAATTAATCCCTTTGGATATTTCCTTCTCTTGTATCTATTCAAAAAGTTAATTTGTGGATCTTTTTAACTTGTGATGAGACTCACTCAATTGAGATTAAGAATATCACAGGTTTGATTTAGTAAAAGGTCTTCAATGTAGCTTCTTTTGTGCTGGAAATGAAAGAAACGTTGTGCAGCATAACCGACCTCTTTTGCCCTTTTTAATGGAGAGTAATAATGAAAAATTAGAAGTTGAAACGTTTGAGCTGGCCTTTTTCGCTGACCTTGTCTGAGCTCATGGAGAGGTGAATATAATAGTGAAAATGGCGTGTTAGTGTGCGAAGCTAAAATCATCAGTGGCTTTCCTTCCTTTCGCTCCATCCTTGATTAAAATACACCCTTGTCGACCTCACAAACGAAGAGGAAATGTTCCAAAGAATACTCAAGCTGAAAGAAAAGGGCCTCAGAGTCCTAAAAGCGACGATGACACTGTGAGTCCCAGTTACAGGTAGCTATTGGATGAGATACATCAGTTCATTTTTACGAAGAGGAGTCTATCACGCACATGATGAATGCAGTACATGGAATGAACGTTTTACTATCTGGGAGGAAAGGTAAGCCTTCTTCCTTCTGTCTTGATGCATTTTCTACAAATTTGCAAAACATATTTAAAGAACATTATTGAAAGATAAAGTTAGGGGTCTTGTTTGTCATAATTTGGAAACTGAAGACACCTGTTAGTTTTCGTCATTATGAAAAGACCCCAACCAAAGCAATCTGTAAAATTTCTACAAAGTTGAATTATGAACGTTCAAAGACTATAATCCGTAAAACAACCAAGAACTACCATAAGACAATCCGCTTCTTCTAACAACTTGCAGACATATATTAACGGCATTGCGGCTTTACAGAGAGAATGAAAGCCATAGAGTACCTACGTATAATTGTACACTGAAAGTACGCCTTACCCTTGGTGGTCTATAATTTTGGTTGTTTTTCCTTAAAGTCATAAAATTGGTTTTCCACTGGTCATGGATTTTTGTTTTCATTGCGGGCTGTCATGTCTTTGTAACCTGAATGATTTGACAGGCTGAAAATATTACGACATCTAATGTTGATGTGACTGATGGACTTACAAATGGTGCAGAAATTCTGTAAGACCAAGTATCCTTTGAGTATTATTTCCACATCTTGAATGAGGCAGAAAGCAGTGCAGAGAATATGCTATTTGTACAACACGCACATAAATAAAATTTGGACAACAGTTTTCAAAGTAACAAAAAAATTCCAGATCAATTAAAAAAGGAAGGTACCAATTCCTCGGCATGAATTTCCAATTAGACCTGATGCTACCAAAACTATTCATCGTTGTCAAGGTGATACGCTAAATGAAGCAGTTGTCAATTTTCCAACATCCATAAGGGAGCATATGCATTACGTTGGCTTCAGCAGAGTAAGAAACAGTTCTTCACTGCATGTTCTCAATTGTAGTGAAAAAAAGTAAAGGTCGGCGACAGTTAAAAATGAAATGAGTAGACTGAGAACAGAAGGAGGTCTCAAGCCTCTAGCAACCCTGCAGGTTATCGATTCACCCCTGAAAAAAACACAATCTTGTTTCAGACTGCTCGATCTCCTCACTTACATATACAAGATGTCCTAGCCGGTTACAGCATTAAAAAGCTGATGTTACCACTTTTGTTGAAACAAAACTTTACTTCAAACAACAACAAACATATGAAACATATGTGTGAACTGCGGTTATGAGACGTATATAAGAACGATCCTTCGCAGTAAAGCACTATTTGAGCAATAGTGAAAATCAGACCTGAAAAAAATTTCAGGCCTGTACGGGATTCGAACCACTGACCTCTGCGATACTAGTGCAGCGCTCTACCAATTGAGCTAACAAGCCAACTGGGAGCAGGCCATCAAATTAATTCGATATAAACCCGTAGATGATAAATCAAACAACAACAAACATATGAAACATATGTGTGAACTGCGGTTATGAGACGTATATAAGAACGATCCTTCGCAGTAAAGCACTATTTGAGCAATAGTGAAAATCAGACCTGAAAAAAATTTCAGGCCTGTACGGGATTCGAACCACTGACCTCTGCGATACTAGTGCAGCGCTCTACCAATTGAGCTAACAAGCCAACTGGGAGCAGGCCATCAAATTAATTCGATATAAACCCGTAGATGATAAATCAAACAACAACAAACATATGAAACATATGTGTGAACTGCGGTTATGAGACGTATATAAGAACGATCCTTCGCAGTAAAGCACTATTTGAGCAATAGTGAAAGTCAGACCTGAAAAAAAAAAAAAAAATTTCAGGCCTGTACGGGATTCGAACCACTGACCTCTGCGATACTAGTGCAGCGCTCTACCAATTGAGCTAACAAGCCAACTGGGAGCAGGCCTGCTCCCAGTTGGCTTGTTAGCTCAATTGGTAGAGCGCTGCACTAGTATCGCAGAGGTCAGTGGTTCGAATCCCGTACAGGCCTGAAATTTTTTTCAGGTCTGATTTTCACTATTGCTCAAATAGTGCTTTACTGCGAAGGATCGTTCTTATATACGTCTCATAACCGCAGTTCACACATATGTTTCATATGTTTGTTGTTGTTTGATTTATCATCTACGGGTTTATATCGAATTAATTTGATGGCCTGCTCCCAGTTGGCTTGTTAGCTCAATTGGTAGAGCGCTGCACTAGTATCGCAGAGGTCAGTGGTTCGAATCCCGTACAGGCCTGAAATTTTTTTCAGGTCTGATTTTCACTATTGCTCAAATAGTGCTTTACTGCGAAGGATCGTTCTTATATACGTCTCATAACCGCAGTTCACACATATGTTTCATATGTTTGTTGTTGTTTGATTTATCATCTACGGGTTTATATCGAATTAATTTGATGGCCTGCTCCCAGTTGGCTTGTTAGCTCAATTGGTAGAGCGCTGCACTAGTATCGCAGAGGTCAGTGGTTCGAATCCCGTACAGGCCTGAAATTTTTTTCAGGTCTGATTTTCACTATTGCTCAAATAGTGCTTTACTGCGAAGGATCGTTCTTATATACGTCTCATAACCGCAGTTCACACATATGTTTCATATGTTTGTTGTTGTTTGATTTATCATCTACGGGTTTATATCGAATTAATTTGATGGCCTGCTCCCAGTTGGCTTGTTAGCTCAATTGGTAGAGCGCTGCACTAGTATCGCAGAGGTCAGTGGTTCGAATCCCGTACAGGCCTGAAATTTTTTTCAGGTCTGATTTTCACTATTGCTCAAATAGTGCTTTACTGCGAAGGATCGTTCTTATATACGTCTCATAACCGCAGTTCACACATATGTTTCATATGTTTGTTGTTGTTTGATTTATCATCTACGGGTTTATATCGAATTAATTTGATGGCCTGCTCCCAGTTGGCTTGTTAGCTCAATTGGTAGAGCGCTGCACTAGTATCGCAGAGGTCAGTGGTTCGAATCCCGTACAGGCCTGAAATTTTTTTCAGGTCTGATTTTCACTATTGCTCAAATAGTGCTTTACTGCGAAGGATCGTTCTTATATACAAAACTTTACTTGTAAGGAAGAGATGACACATTTGAGCTTCCTGGATTTACTCTTTACAGAAATGACTTCAATCTTTCCAACAAAACAATGTGTTATGGAACTGCTTTGTATATTAAGAGTGTACTAAAATTCCATTCAGGTTCAATGTTAATAATGTAGAAATTGCTGTAACAATTCTTAGCCATCCACTTCCAAATTCCCACCTTGTAGGTGTGACTGCGGCAATATTAACTTCTCAACACCACAATAACTGATAAAAAGGCCGTTTTATTGACGGTTAACGATGTGGGTTGAAACTTAAAAGTAATAAATAAATACAAAATTACAACCATTGATTACGCAAAAAGTAAAGGTGATAGGAATGAATTATGCTGAGCCAACTTGAAATACGTGAATGTAACATGGAGGAGAAGTGGTCGATCGACAAACTCAGCGGGAGTAGTTGGAGCACTTGGAAATTTCAAATGAAACATTTACTGCTGGCGAAAGGATTATGGGGCTCGGTAGAGGGATCAGAAGTCTTCACAAGCGATGCCACGACAACATCACAAACACTTTACCGATGGAGGCTACAAAAGGCGTTCTCGACAATTGTGTTGGCGATTGATAGCACTCGGTTTTACTTGATCACCTCAAGCGAAGAACCAAAGCAAGCGTGGGATGCGTTGAGGAAACATTTTGAACGAGAGACACTCGCGAACAAACTATTTTTAAAGAAGAACAATTTTATTTATAACCTCAGTGGGTCGCTGTCTAAGATTGACAAGGTCGTGCTTGGTGACCTTAACACTGATCTTTTAGTTGAAAGGAGAAATGCAAGTTCGCCTCAGAAACGATTGCTCAAGGGAATTACTGAGCTTCACGATCGCAACCAAGTGATTGAATCTTCAACACGCGTCATGGAGCACTCAGAATGTCCCATTGACTTGTGCTTCACCAATGCTCAACAAACAATTACCGAGTCCAACGTTATAGATCATGGTCTGAGCGATCATTCTTTGGTTTACTGCGTAATGAAGAGCGCTCGTTATCGAGCTCCACCAAAAACGATCCAATTTCGCTCGTATAAAAACTACGATGGAGATTCCTTTGCATCTGAACTCCGCCAAGTACTTTTGAATGTGGTTTTAACAACCCCGAAGATATCGATGACCTCACTGACACCTGGACTAAACTATTCTCAGAGGTTGCCGAGTCCCATGCTTCAATAAGAACAAGCTGGGACAGAGGCTTTTCTATTCCTTGGTTGAACTCTCACATTACACATCTTATGAATAAGCGCGATTACCACCAGAAGAAAGCCAAGGGAAATAAATGCAGTATTCACTGGCGTCTGTATCGGGATCTGAGGAACAAAGTCACCCATAGCATCAAGAAAGCCAAATCCGATTATTACACTAACCTGATAATTGACAGTAGTAAATCAAGTGTCAAAGACTTCTCGAGAGCTTTCAAACAAACTCTACCCTCGTCTAAAACGTCTTCCAGAATTACCAGTCTGTTAGCTGATGGCGCCCTTCTCACCTCAGCCCAGTCTATTAATACATACTTCGTGAACGTGAAAAAATTTCTTGCGGAAAAGATCGTTCCTAAGCCGTACACAGCTAAGGCTATGGCCTGCCATTCTACCTTTACATTACAACTGATTAGCGAAACTTTTGTTTCAAGATGGAGGCGGACAGGGGGAGACGGGGAGCCATTAACAATGATTCTAGAATAGGCATTAGAGCAGAATAGTTCGACCCAACCACAAAAGGAAGGGCCGAAACCAAATTTACGTAGCATTTTCATTATGAATTCGTGATGGACTCGATCAAAAGCTTTTTCTTGGTCTAGCGAAACAGGAATACCTGATTCGTTTGTTTTATCGATCATATCTAGAGTGTCGCGAAGTAATACTTGTTTAAAAGGGTGATAAACAGAACGCTTCTAATTACAGGCCAGTTCCATTCTGCCGACTATAAGCAAGATCTTAGAGAAGGCGGTTCATACTCAGTTTTATGCATATCTAACTGAGGATGATTTAATTTCACCCAACCAGTTTGGATTTAGATTAAAGTCATCTACTCTTACTGCTGCCTCTCAGCTTTCTGATCACCTCCTTCACTCCATGAACAATGGTTGCCTGACCGGTGCTGTAGTTTTAGACCTGGGCAAAGCGTTTGATACTGTCAATCACACAATCCTGCTTCAGAAACTCTCAAAGTATGATGCTGATGATGCTTTCAAGGCCTGGTTTACTTCATTCTTTACGAGCAGAAAACAAGTGACCAGCTATAATGGTGCCGCGCAAAGTTGCCTCTGTTTCGATTGGCGTTGCTCAAGGCTCTATATTAGGCCAGTTTCTATTTATAATTTACATGAATGATCTATCTGACGTTTTGAAATTCTGTCAGGTCACTTTATATGCAAATGATACTGTTTTATATCTCGCCTCCAAATCTACTGTGGAATTACAAAGCGAGATTAATGCTGCCTTAAGACGTAAATGTAAATGGCTTCGGGCTAACCAAATGTAAAAGATTAAAAAGGCATATCCAATCATCAAGCATCAAATATAACGAGTTTAAAATAATAGAATGTAAAAGATAAAAAGAATATACAAAGGGTATTAAACAAAGAATGTCATTAGGAAGCAAAGATAACTTTGAAAAGGCCACGTTTAAAAGCAGAAGTAAGGACAGACCCAGCTTTGCTTAAGTGGGAACTATTAGCAATTTTTTAAACTTTCTACGTTCGTGTTGGCTGTGAGGTTTGAATTGCGAATCTTTATTTATCCTCCTGGCGTGGTGCACCTTTGATGGCCTAAGAGTTCCACTAACGACTTGCGATATATATATATTCAGTATAATTTCAGAGCTGAACAAAGAGTTTCCAGCAATCTGATTGGTCGAGCGGTTCCTCATATGACGCTATATAAACCGCTCCGCGCGGTTTATATAAAATGTTAAACTAAAGTGTTAGTAAATGTTACTAAAATGTTATGATTTTAGAAATTTCTCTGTTGTTCAGCTCTGAAATTATGCTAAAACAATTATTCGCCTCAGGTTCGGTGAATAATGTCGAATAATCCCGTCGACTTCGTCTTGGGGATTATTCGACGATATTCACCTCGCCTTCGGCGAATAATTGTTAAATATATACATGTATTTTGATTCTCTCTGTGTTGTAACCGTCTTTTTCGTATGAGCTGAATAAAAGGAGCAAAAGGTTGTTTTCAATGGTGTAAAAATATTAGTGAACGTGAAGAGTTTCATGATAAAAAGTGCACGACAGCAACAATCAAAAACCTACATGTACATGTTTCAAATTGTCTTTCATAAAAAAGGTCATAAGGTGGTAACATATAACTGTAAGAAATAAGTCACACGAATGAACATTATAACTGTACATCTGAAATACACCTTTGTTAAAAATTATTAAAACGCAGACTAAAAAAGGCCTAGCTTGTGAAGGGCTCTGGCAAGGATGATGCAAACAGACAATGAGAAGAAAGACGAGCAAAGCAGAAACACTTGGGAAAGGGAAGATGACACCCTATTGACATAACAAGGAAGATTCCCATTACGTCATTAACTCCATATGCATGCATTGCAATCTAAATAAATCATACGTGAAAATGATAGTTTGAAGATACTACCTAAATCATTAAACTGTAAGGACCTGTCAAAATGCGATCGTTTGCATTTGAATTTTAAGTTTGCCCACGTGACCATTTAAGGAGCTACTTTTACTCATGCGAATTTCCCTTCTTGCAAGGCATCAAAAACGGTTAACAGCTCAAATACAGTCATGAAATCTCAATGATGAAGTCTCCCGGCAACAGCTCTCAGTGACACCTGTCTTTTCTTTCATTTCCCACACCCTCTCTCCCAGGCTACAATTGACTTTAATATTATTGTAATGCTGGCCTACCATGTCTGACTCTGACAGTGGGGTGGTGGCTACTCCTTATAGTAAACTGTACTGGCAAATTCTGCCCAAAAGGGGTGCATTTTTTAACAAAGAGCTTATATGAAAGGGTAAAGATTTTGCAAATTAAATCATAGAAGAAGGTAGGGAGAACTACCCTAACGAGACCGGATTTCAAGTCAGACCCTTATTAGTTGGAAAATAGACGAATAATAAAGATATATCATGAGGTAGCTCCAAGGAGCCTTTGATTATTAACTAAATTAGTTTCCTACGACCCTCTCTCTTTACTTTATTTCAGAAAATGGAGAAGCCTCTCCCAAAAGTTCATTGGAGTGGTATTACATTGCTGGACTTGTGGCTGTTGTCATTTTCCTGCTGCTGGCTCTGTACGCATACATCAAAAAACGTCATGTGACAGGTAAAAGAAACTTATAAGAGAAGCGAAGCCTTGCCTGATGAAAACAAAACGTTTTAATATGGAAAATTGTGGCCTTTTACAAGTTACGTTTTGCGAGTGCAAAGGAGTTGTTTTATGCAGGTTACATTCTGTACTTCCATCTCCGATAATGAGGGTCACTTCTCACTCCCTGCAAGCCCGTTAAGAGCGTGTCTACGAGAAAACCGGGAAGGGGGCGATAAACCTTAAATTACCGATTTGGCTCAAACTTTGCACAAATGCTAAGTAGCATGAGTTAACAAATGTGTAAAAGTAATAGGTCAAAATATTTAATTCCCAGGGAGATATAGGATCCCAGCAGCTATCTCAAGCTTAACAAATAACACGTCAAATAATTTGGTGGCCGTAAATCTTTGTTATATTTTAAACTTTGTAGACTACAAACACAACATGCCAGACGAATGTCAAAGTTGACCGCTAAGCAAAATTGCAGGCGCAATCTGATTAATGATGGCGGATTTTCCTTTTGAGTAACATCAGCTTTTAGGGCATAAATTATCTTTTTGCCACCAGCACACATCATGTAAGTCGATAAGTATCACGCCGTAAAAGACCAATCATTTTGGTGGATCTTTCAGAGAGCTCTGTCGGCGTTTAATATTTCAACAAGGCAACGAAGCAAATCGAATCTGGTACATTTTTGACATAATGGCTACTTATCGAACAAATGATATCAAGCCAAAAGTTGCAACTGAGGCACCACAGAGACATGTATGTACTATCAAGTTTCTTCCTAGATTTCTTTTGTCAGAAAGTTCGACTACATGTGCTCTTGATGTTCATCATCAACTGCTGCGTTTCCTCGAGAATAATCCAAATATGGCTGCAAAAGTTCTCAAAAATGGCCCAACTTGCACTATTCAAATATTCTCTCCTCGTTCATGTTTAAACGGTACTCTCTGGGAATTTCTTGTAAATCTCAAATTATTTTAAGTTAATAAAACAAAAATGTGGTATACGTAGTTTTGATGATATAGACTAAAAAGCGGGAGGTGGATGTAACTTCAGCATGGGCTATGAAATAAATTGACCAAAGATATTATTGCTGATTTGGAAGTCCAGAGATGGCTTTCACTGCCCACATAAGAATAATGATCAGATGTGGTTGCTTACCGGAGATATTGGGCCGTAAAATACCCTTATTTTTGGACTTTGTCAAAACCAGAAAAAGTCGTCTTTACTTAAGCGAGAGGTAGGGGAAGAAATGAAACGAAAAAGTTAAAAAAATTCAATTTCTCAGAGGTCTGATAGATTCAAAATAAAACCCAGTTAATTGAATTTGCCGTTGGATTTTCAGTTTGTCACAGCAGCAATGCAAAATTAGCTAAATAAATATGCAAAAAATGCAGGAAATGGTAGTTTTCCTAGGGGGACCCTATATCTCCCAGAGAAATAAATATTTTGACCTATTATTTTCACACATTTGTTAACTCATGCTACTCAGCATTTGTGCCAAGTTTAAGCCAAAACGGTGATTTGAGGTCTATTGCCCCCGCCCGGTTCTGCCCGGTTTTCTCGTGGATAAGCTCTTAACTCACAAAAAGGTTATAAATTATTATATGAAATCTATTGCTGTGACAACTCATCTCCTCTTATTTGACAAAGGGTCACAGGGTTTAACTACATTAATTATGTAGTTTATACTCACAACGAATTAATTTTCACCCTCTTTCTTGCATATCCTTGGACAATAGCTTTGCATGAGGTGCCAGCCAGGCTGAAGTAAGTATTTTTTTTTTTGGCTTACTGTTTGAGCATATGGTTATGTCTGAAGTTTTCAACTCTCGAAGAGAAAGAGACCTTTGGAGTCATCTTGAGCTACAATTGAAATAATCAACGTTCCAAGTATTGAATAGACCCGTTTCAAGTGCAACTGGATAATTTGATCATAGGCCGATCCTTTTTATGCTTAATACATATGCATAATTAACCGAGTGTGAGGTCAAGATGGCTGGACCCGAGTTTTTGTTCTTTGTTTTCTGCATTTTTATGGACCTAGACGAAGTCTACCCTACAATCAAAACTAAAACTAAAAAATGAGATGATTTATATGCGGAAAGGACTTTTTACTCGCACCATTCGCATTAAGAGTCGCAACAAGAACTCTAACTCGCCTATCTCAGGCGTAAAGGTATCAGGGCAAATTAAATGAATATATATGGGTTTTTAATCAAGCGTGAGATCAAGATGGCTGAGTAAAGCCGAGTTATTTCTTTGCATTCTTATGGACCGAGACTAAGTCGAGGACCATAAAAATTTAAAAAAAGGGCGAGGCTAATATCCAGCCATCTTGAGGGAACAAGCTTGGTTAATAAAGGATTTATTATATTACAAAAAGATTTCGCTTTATTAAGAATTAGGAATGAATTGTTTACTACGAAAGCTGGGAAAGACAACCAACTGTGTTTGTGGCACATCAAACTCATGAGATTCGTTTCTTTTTTCTTTGTTTTGACTATTTCTGCCGTTTTTTACGTTTCCATCACCGAAATTGTCCAGGGATTACGAATGTAGTTCTAATTCAATTTTTTTTCATGGGCGGGATCAATGCGGCCAATCCCGAGCAGGCAAGATGGGCCCACCTTGCCCGCACGCGGGTAACTAGTCAGAACACAGGATTACCTTCATCTTACCCACGGGCGCTGCGAGCGATGTAATAAGGAAGGTTATTATTTCATTTCTTGCTTTACAGAAATGCAGAAAAACCAAGTTGGCGCGAGGTTTTCCTCATACGAGATTCATTCAATTCTTTGTTCAACTCTCAAATCTCTGTTTCTGGAATGTTGTGTTAACAAAAACGGTTTCAGCAGCCATTCCGGTTTTTATTTATTTTAATGTGTTTTTCCTTGGCAGGCGAAGCGCTAAAAATTCTCTTCCGTCATACATGAAATATTTCAAAGAGTGTTACAAAACTTTCCGAGAGATTCCTTTCTAAATGACCTGTTTTCTTAAAGTGAAGATATAGAGGATTATGTCAGCAGGTTACGGAATAAAACTAGTTTTGTAAAGTGGGTTTTGTTATGAAAAAATAATGAATTCGTTTACATACAAATTGGAAATGAATGCAATGAAATCACCAAGGAAGACAATGCGACTCCTGTTAAAAATAAAAGAAAGGAATAAAAATAAGCGACAGTCAGAGAAAGAAAAGATAGATAAGTGAAAAGGACAGTTAAAGTCCTGTTTTCATCTGCAATTATTCAGTGCAGAACAAGATGAAGTTGAGATGGATCAGCTTATCGCAAACACAGATGCATGGGAGATTGCAGTTGACCGCCTGAACTTTCGTGAGCCTATTGGCAGAGGAGCATTTGGTTCCGTGTGGCGAGCGCTGCTAGGTCGGTCCCGTGGCAGACCTGGAAATCTTACAGTTGCTGCCAAGTGCTACCTACGTAAGTACTTTTATTAGATCTTTCTTTATTTTTTTCAGGCGTTTTGCATTAATAGAGAGCATTTTTCACGACAGTCTTATCAGCAGCCTAACAGATAACGTTAGCAACTGAGAAAACTATATATATGCCGTTAGAACATAGCTAGCAGAGTCGCGCAATCAAATTCATTATACGTAAGCGTGCTCAAAATCCCGATAGTGCACGCTGATAGCGTCAGCAAATCCGACTTGACCAGAATTTTTTTTTTTTTCGCGCGAGAGACCATTGCTAGTGCGGGGAAAAATAATACATTTCGCGACAATAATGGATACAAACAGAAACTCGGCCTGCTAGTCCGAAAACGAAGACAATGTTTCGACCTTTTCCCATGGGCTAGAGTTCTTAAATGAGGCAGAAAAAGAGAAAAACAAAGGAAAAGGAGACTCGGCATCAGCGCCGTCACGATTCGCTTCAACTGATATTGTTGTCCGCTTTTCGCGTCGCATTTGATGCACAATTCCACCGGCTATATTCTAAAACAATTGGTTCATGCTTTCAGCTGTGCACTATCAAGTTATGGAGCACATGGGAAGTTTGGAGAGCACTCAAGAAGCTAGAGTTGCCCTCGGCTATCGCCTCGGGCAACTCTTACGCTTCTTTCGTGCTCTCGAAACTTCCCGCGTGCTCCATAACTCGATAGTGCACGCTAAAGCATGAACCAATTTTTAATTAAAATTATGTATGAGCTGGAAATATTAAATAGTTAGCGAATGGTCCCGATGGAAGCACTTCCTTGTGTTCGTTGAGGGAACAGTCACTGAGTCACTTGTCATGTAACATGGCGAAGATATAAAAGTACGCAAATATTATTGAGACTTTACTCCAATATGAGGTTGTGGAGGCAAATCCAAAATGTTTTTAATTAATTACACGTTTAAGCAATGAACCAAACTTTCCTTTGGTATACTGGATAGGAAACCACGAGGGACGTTGGTAGAGTTCGAAAGAAGCTTGTTACACAAATAAAATCGATGTTTTTGGCCTTTTAAAGTGTTCTCTTTGTTTCCTCCAAACCAAAACCTTTAACAAATTAAAATCTGGGAATTCGCCCCGTGTGGTGCAATTTTTGACAGAATAGGATGATGTTTCAAATTTCTAAGGGTTTAAGGCAAATATAAAATAAATGTTTGACCAATCAGAGCGTGCGACGTGTCTTTGTTATGTTTTGAAATTGCAGAACAGCGGGAAACACTACGGTGCTAAAGTCTCAGTCCGCTTTCACGCCACCTTTAATCACACGTTGTCCCCATGCAGTGGTGGTCGTCGATCAATATTTGCAAGCACTTCCTCCCCACATAAAACTTTTTTTCTTTTTTTTTCAGTAAGGATGAATCTAGTTGAGGAAATATCATGTTTCATACAAATGAACAGAAACGCCAAGTCCCTTCTTTTTTTAGTAAATATGCATGAGTTTTGGTTTAGATATGTAGACCATATGCACTGTAACGTGTGCTGATTATTTAACACCAAATATACAACACTTTTAGATGAGCATGTTAACTACAAAATAAATTTTCTCTATAAATACATCATTGCATCGTTTGCTTTTGCGCTTTCCTAGCAATCTCTGGAGAGCAAGGAAGGAAGGCCCTGCTGAGAGAGATCGAGCTATTAAAACTCTTTGGAAGGATGGGCCATGAGAATGTTGTTAAGTTCATTGGCTGTGTTACAGTTGGAGGTAATCAGCTATTGTTATGATTGTAATGAGCTGAGGATAAAAACATCACTGAGGTGAACCGCTGCTAAGATCAATTCTAATGTATTACTACGATGGTGAACTAATTCAAGGAATATTTCCATTTTCGTGTGGTTTAGGAAAATTCACTTCAATTTCATTCACTTTTTTTTTCTAGCTTTGTAACATTTACATAGAAATGGTGATAAAAGCTTCGATTTAGGATGAAAAGTCTCTCCCTATTTATCTTCCTTCTGTTTTTGTCTGTCTCTCCGTTTCACTGCCTGTCCGTAAGTCTCTATGTGCCGTATTTTTCTGTCCTCGTACTTCTGTCTGCGTGTTTCAACCTTTCTATTTTCTTTGTCTCTACTTTGGTTCATAACAGAAGCAACCTCCTGTATAATTGAAATAAGCATGCACAGTTTAGAACAATTTAAAATTTGGAACGTCTTCGCTGTTTCCCTTATAATGATTTGCCAACGCCTTTTTTAACTTATTTAGCTCAGCCAATACTTATCATGGAGTACCTATGGCGAGGTGACCTGCTGGGTTACCTCAGAAAATCCAAGGGGGTTGTCGACCCCTATCATCGTGGGGTCGGACGGGTCGACCACTTGACGACATATGACATGTTGCTGTTCGCTAAACAGATCGCAAATGGTATGACTTTTCTCGCGTCTAGAGGGGTAAGTGCTCAAACTCCTCTTGGTTTGCATTTCGCAAATCGATAACCAAACGACTAAAATGATGAAGCACATTGGAGTCATCGAGTCACATGAAAATAGTCTGAAATATACCTCTTTATTCCTTTTCCTTCTTTGATGTGAAATGTTTTTTCTTTATTTATTTATTTCGTTACTAGCCCATACATTCTTTTTTCAATTTCAGATAATTCATCGTGATCTTGCAGCTCGCAACATCCTTCTCGATGAGCATCGTGTATGCAAGTTGACTGATTTTGGGCTCTCTTATCAGGATTTCAAATACGGCGCAGGAAATGCCAAGAGGGTATTTTTCAGAATTTTTTAATAACTTGTTTAGCGAGTTTTTATTTGACTGTCATCAAACTCATCATATACCATAATGCAAGGTTAGCTTCCTTTACGTGTAAACCTAAGGTAAAGAGGAGAAATTTGTTTTGGGGCTGTTGGTATGAAAGATTCAAATGCGAAAAAACTAAAACGAAAAAGGGCGTATGCCAGTTAATGACTTCAGCTAGGCCTCTATTTTGAGACTCGACCAAAGCTTGAACTATCTTGAAGAATCTTACTTCCTTTTTACACAGTTTTGCCACCAAAGAAGTTTCCCTTATCGGAATGCTAATCTAAGCATTTCGAAACTTTCATACAAACAAAAAATAATATAAATTGCACCAAAGGAGTGAACACAGGGAATGAGAAAATCAGAGTTGATAAGTGTTCTTTCAAGTGCAAGAATACCAACTCGAACATGTCGAATGGAAGAGTAACACAGGAGATGTAAAGAAAAAAGGAACACGTGATTTGTAACTAACGAAATTTGTAGAAACGCGTGTGTTGCTCTTGTATTTATCGCGACTACTCGCATCTTTGGTGAAAAAGAGGTCTAAATCTTTGTGAAAAATATCTCAGAAATTGTATTCCAGAGTCTTTAAATTACATTTGCTTATGCTAAAGATAAGTTGAGAAAACGGACACCACCCCTCCCCCTCCCATGTAAACGTATTTGTCACGAGTCGCCATAGCAAAAAGAATAAATGAACGGACGAGGTTCGTTTTGGTCCGCCATATTGCTTGTATGTGTGCTTTCAATGTAAATGATTTCGATCTATCCTTCCGCGGCCGGTAACACTTATAGTATTCTAAATATTCACCCAGGGGTGTATCCCAGTCAAATGGAGTGCACCCGAGGTTCTTATTGGCCATGTGGAACGGCTGTCAACCAAAAGTGATGTGTACGTACTGCACTCGTCATTATATGTATTATAAGTGTCAACCTGTTTATGATGCTCACTTAACGAATCGAAGGGTTTAGAAAAATCAGTGCTTTATTGATCAGAGGCACATTAGGAAACGTCGAGCCAGGAAATCTGAGGGTGAACTGCAGTATAAGATTTGGATGAGCATCAAGTTTAACGGGAAAAACTTAAAAACCTGGTTAGGAAAAAGAAAGAGATGTAAAGATAAATGAATGATCAGATAAATAGCTATGGAGTTTTTATCTTTAAGGCTTTATCTATCAAGGATACCGTTTGCCAAAGCCTGAACATATAGACGACAGTTTGTAAGTTCGGCTTCTTTTGTATAACCGCCTCCCGGTTAGCTCAATGGATAGAGCGCTGGACTGTTGTGCGGGAGGTCGAGGGTTCGAGCCCCGGCCGGACCAACACTCAGGGTCTTAAAATAATTGAGAAGAATTTGCTGCCTTTCTATAACATCAAGAAATGGTTAGATATTCTAGTCTTCTCGGATAGGGACGAATAAATGGAGGTCCCGTCTCCTGCGGGGTTGGGGTAGGAGACGTTAATTTCCCACACACGAGATTACTGTGTGATGGATGTCCTCCCCTGGGGTGGGATGGGTGGGAGGGTGGACTAGCACGAATGGTTCCTATGTTCCTTTCTAGTCCTTCCCCACTGCAAAACTTAATGCACTGAAAATGGACTAAATTAAAATTAAGGCATTGTTTATATCTTGATAAACATATTCTAAAACATTTGAAGTATCTGAAGTAAAGATAATTTTTTTACCCTAGTTGACATGAGTCGTCATCCTTCTATTTCTTCCACAGGTGGTCTTATGGCATAGTCCTGTTTGAAATCTTCACAATCGGTACTCAGTTCACTTCTCCGTTAGTTTACATTCAGAAAATATACTCACCGAGATTATTTGCACAATTGCCATTTAAAAGGTTATGCCATGAGCAGCTACAGAAGCATTGCATGATAGAGAAGTAATGGCAATACTCAATGTCCCTAATGAATAAACTATTTTATCACACTGTTAGAAAACGTTTCTTCTTCTATCTCTTATATGAAGTAAAAACAGGAATATTTGTCGATAACTATCGTTTTGACATTGAAATCATTCCGATCGTGCCTATTAAGATGGAAGCTAAGTGACTACAACAAAACAGTAATGCTCTTTTATTTGCCCACAGGAGGTATTCCATACGAAGGATGGTCTGAAACCACAACAATAAGAAAAATCTATCAAGGATACCGTTTGCCAAAGCCTGAACATATAGACGACAGTTTGTAAGTTCGGCTTCTTTTGTATAATACTGAACATGGATTGTACAAAACAAAAATCTAATGTTACAGAAATAAATATCGTGGTCGGGTTTTGTTGTAACTTATATTAATTTTATCAGATGATGAAAAAAGCGATAATGGTGGTGATGATGGTGTAAATACTTCCTGAACCTTAAATCTGTTCGGACGGAAGAAATAGCCTTCCTATCAGATTTTCACTATCAATAGAACAAAACAACAAAAGAAAACTAAACTAAACGAAACTAAATAAAAGAAAAAGAACATCGAAACAAAACAAAACAAAACAAGACAAAACAGAACAAAGCAAAAGAGAACAAAACAAAACAAGACAAAACAAAAGTAAAAAACAGCACTAAAAACAAACAAAAAATATATTTAAAAAATGAGACTCACATCACCCACTTCAGTCTGTTCAAAGTTGGTGAGTCAAATTCAAAATGAGATGGGTTTTTTATTCCAAGCTCTATTTGAACTGCAATGTAACAAGCTAAACCAAGCGATTTTCTTTTTGTAAACTTAGCATTTCAGGTGTAATTGTCGCTAGTTGCGGTTACGCAATCCTTATAATAGGAAATTTCATTGTTTTTCTATAGATACGCGGTGATGTTAAGCTGCTGGAAATATCAAATCGCTGCCCGGCCACATTTTGTGAACCTCTACAAAACAATGGATACCTATCTTAAAACAAAGGTTTGGCATACAGCATCTTACTCAGAAAATACGTCATCGGTTCTGGGTTTTTTGGGTTGTCTATTTTGGTCTTTGTTTCTCTTCGTTGTCTTGTGTTTGCATTTGCTTGAATAGGTTTCATAGCTTTCCGAAAACGTGTGTTTGTTTTCAAGAGGTACAGGTCTGTATATTAGGATCACAGGTCATTTCATTAACACTAATTATATTATAATAGAGTTAAGATGTAATACGCGCTGTTAATGGCTGAAAGAGCGTGTTCTATTAGTTTACAAAGCACGGAGCTGAGGTAAAGCTGTCCGCAATCGGTCAATTTGTGCTTCGACCATTTCCCAGACTTCTCTCTACTTTAGTTTTCATTAGTTGAAAGCGAAATTTCGGAACAAACGACCCGGCAAGTAGCTACAGAAAAGTCAAAAAAAAGGTTTGTAAACAAGCCAAGCACCCTAATTAACGTTATCATTACTTGAGTAAAGACAAAAATCCTTAAAGACAAAACGAAAAGGACTGCTTGAATGTTTTCGTGCTGAGTCAGATTGTGAGCTTTTATACGGTAATAAAACTGAGACGCAGGCAACACTCGTATAGTATATATATTGTTGTATTCAAAAACATAACAGAACAAAAAAAAAAGGAATAATAAGACTTGAAAATATAACCAAGCTAGCATAACTGTTAAAATTCATTCATACAGATCAGGATAATGTTACGAGGATGGAATTATTTTCACTGAATCTGTCAGTGATACCAGACTTTTCTAGCAATCCCAGACTTTTCTAGAATTATCTATAATCTGTAATATTCCAGAAACTTCTTTCATGTGACTCAGCAGTTTCCAAAAATAGTACAACTTGTAATACGCTATAAATAGTAATAGAACATTCTAGATAACTAAAGTAAATGTATAAAAGCTGGCTTGTGAGAAGTACAAAAGAGAATTTGCCTGAGGGCTTACCCTCGTGGCTTGCTGACTGAACTTTTGGAAGCTATGACACGACGAGGCTATGACCTTTTGACCTTGCGATATCTGGAGAGAAGTTAGAGAAGAAAAAGACGATAGTCGAGAAAGGAAGGAGATAAAGAATTTAGAGTTCACTATGAAGTCCTCCAGAAGAGTCTGTGTACACGGAAAGAAAGCCATGAATCAAGAAAGCCAAGCGCTCTGGTCTTCAGCCGGCGGATGTTGGAATTGGAAGTTGATCAAGACGACGAACACTTACACGGCATGAAGGATTGTAAGCCTGCTTTATGAACTGCTTAACTTAATCTCTAACCTAAGTAGATTGAACAGTGTAAAACTAATTAAATAATAGTTAAAATGGGTAACTGCTTGTTGCTACATTTTTGTTGCGTGCCGTATATCGTCCTCGGGAGTCTATTTTCATATATGCTTTGTGAGCGGGCAATTGTTGGTCATTCGTGCACGTAACAAAATTGGGGGCCTGTCCGGGAGTCATTTCACTGTCCGGGAGTCATTTCCCTGTTCGGGAGTCATTTTCCTGTCCGGGAGAAATTCCTGTCAGGGAGACATTTCCCTATCCGGGAGACATTTCACTGTCCGGGAGTCATTTCCGCTGTCAGGAGTCATTTCCCTGCCCGCGAGTCATTTCGCTGCTTCGCAGTCATTTCCTTGTCTGGGAAAATCTTTTATTACCTACTAGTTATTTCTTTTCTGTCCGCGTCGTATTTTTTTTATTGTAGTGACATGAGCAGTTAGTTACAGTAACTGGTGACCCTCGTAAGAATGTAGTTAAGAGCTATTTCACCCTGTAGTTTGAACCATCCAGTATTATTGACAGTTATCATTGCTTGTATGCCCAGAGTTAAACAATTTACAGTTGAAGCGATTCAAAGGTTGTATTGAGGACCTAGGTGGTCAAAGTCACAAGCTGTTTGCGAAGTTATTAGAGTGACTAGTTAAGTCATTGAGGTAGTTCAAGATGAAGTATTGTGAGTTTCTAATAGTGCTCTAGAGAGAGAGAGGGCACTGATCAATGTGTTGGGATTATATTTCCATTGTATGCAGGAATGCGAGTATTTTTGTGATCTTCTGTGATCACGAGTCATGTAAGGAGAAGTGATAGTGTAATCACGGTTTTAGGGCATAGGATTTATTGTAGGATTACTCCAAGAAAGTTCATCCTTCGGCTAAACTTCCTTTTGCTGAAAGGGGAGGATGTTACGAGGATCGAATTATTTTCATTGAATCTGTCACGCAGTCCCAGACTTTTCTAGAATTATCTATAATCTGTAATATTCCAGAAACTTCTTTCATGTGACTCAGCAGTTTCCAAAAATAGTACAACTTGTAATACGCTATAAATAGTAATAGAACATTCTAGATAAAGTAAATGTATAAAAGCTGGCTTGTGAGAAGTACAAAAGAGAATTTGCCCGAGGGCTTACCCTCGTGGCTTGCTGACTGAACTTTTGGAAGCTATGATATGACGAGGCTATGACGTTTTGATCTTGCGATATCCGGAGAGAAGAAAGAGAAGAAAAAGACGATAGCCGAGGAAGGAAGGAGATAAAGAATTTAGAGTTCACTATGAAGTCCTTCGGAAGAGTTTGTGTACACGGAAAGAAAGCCATGAATCAAGAAAGCCAAGCGCTCTGGTCTTCAGTCGGCGGATGTTGGAATTGGAAGTTGATCAAGACGACGAAACACTTACACGGCATGAAGGATTGTAAGCCTGCTTTATGAGCTGCTTAACTTAATCTCTAACCTAAGTAGATTAAACAGTGTAAAACTAATTAACTAATAGTTAAAATGGGTAACTGCTTGTTGTTACATCTTTGTTGCGTGCCGTATATCGTCCTCGGGAGTCCAGTTTCATATATGCTTTGTGAGCGGGCATTTGTTGGTCATTCGTGCACGTAACAATAATGTAAAGCCACGGCTGATCTCCGGTGATCGCAGTGAGGCATGCTTCAGATATTTCAGAGAGAACACCTCAGGACTTACTCTAATTTCCTTTCCGGTACGTTGAGTGGAAGGCCACACCAGTCGCAACAGCCGTATGTTACGGGGTTGTAATTCCGAACGATCTTCAAGTTCCTAAGAATTTGGCTGTCGTTCATTCATAAAACATACGCCTCAGGCAGTTTGCTTGCTAATTGCGACTTGAAAAATTTTTTTTTTTTCTTTTTTGATCCGAGCTGATTTCACCGTACATTTTACTTTCGATTGTGTATCAAGGATAGGAAACTTTAGGCAAAAATGTCTTTAGATTCGAGTTGTCGAACTAGTTAAGTTTGTAAACTCTTACAGATTGTAAGCTTTGAATGTTTGACATTTCTGACCACTGAAGTCTTATTCAACCAATCGGATTATTTGAATCATTCTAGCACGGACTCTGACTGGCTCATTGCTGCATGTTTTGTGGGAGTATACAACATACCAACGCCACTTTGTTTGCTTCCAAAATTATAATTTGTTTTGAAAATAGTAAGTAATGCGTTGGGAATTTGATGGAATCTTCATTATTAAACAAATGTTAAAGAATTAGCGAGAAACAACACTCGACTACGTCTCGCGTTTCCTCCTAGATTTCTCAAGCCGCTTCCTTATTTGTTAATTAGTGGAGAGTGTGACACACCTATTGAGGTGATAGTTTGGAAAATTTGGAGGAAAGAGGTCGACCTAACCTGCTTTTGTTTGTTTATCAATTTATGCACGCAAATCGGTTCCTGTCTTTGCAATTTTCATTATCTATTAAATGATTCATTTTTTATTTGTTCCTGGTTCCATTGTTGACATTCATCAACTCATTGATTATTCAACATACTTGATTCCTGATTACCATCTAATCTTTATCACAGACATATGTGGATATCGTGGACATGGACAAGTATGATCACGATAAGTACAAGTTTATCGATGATCGTGGAGCTGTTGCAATCCGAGAAGATGCAAAACCGGATGAGCAAGGAGCAGCTGCAGCAAATCCCAACCGTGAGGTGGGTGAACACGGTGCTACTGCACATCCTTTTGTGGTTGAAATAGACGATGGCGCTACAGCTTTCCCTCTCACAATTAGCGTAGGAGACGAAGGAGCAGCTGCAGCAAATTCCGACCGGGAAGTGGGTGAACACGGTGGTACTGCGCATCCTTTTGTGGTTGCAATAGACGGCGGTGCAACAGCTTTCCCCGTTAGAGTTAACGTGGCAGACGAAAGAGCAGTTGCAGCAAATCCCGACCGTATAGTGGGTGAACACGGCGCTACTGCGCATCCATTTGTGGCTGTGATAGAAGATGGTGCTAGGGCTTTCCCTCTCGGAATCAAAGTAGGAGAAGAAAGTGGGGCAGCGCACTCTTTTGAGAGTGATGAAAAAGATATTGATGCCTCAGCGTACCTTCACGAGAGTGATACTTTACCATACCTCAGCGAGAACGAGGAAGATTTCGGTGACTCTGAGTGCCCTCTTGGGCTTGAGGAAGAAGATATTGACGACCCTGAGGGCCCTCTTGTGATTGAGGAAAAAGATTTCGATCTTTTGCCATCTTCTTTGGTGATGGACGATAACGGTCTTGGTACTCTGGTATGCCCCCTTGTGACTGACGAGGAAAATCCTGATTGGTCAGCATGCTCTCTTGTGATTGAGGAAAAAGATTCCAGCAATTTAGCGTGCCACCCTATGATTGGGGAAGAAGGTTTGGAAGCCACAGTATGCCCTTCAGGAGTGACTGAAAAAGATCCTAATTTTGTAGCACACCGCCTTACCATTGAGGTGAACAAAGCTGATGCCTCACAATTTTCTCCCGTAATCGGGGAAGAAGATGTCGATTCTTTCGAATACCCTTCCATGATTGAAGAAGAAGGCCATGTTGATTCCGCTTCTCCTCCAGATGTCGAAGAGGGTGTAACAAGCAATCCTGAAACTAATGTTGATAATCAAGATGCTGCAGCAGTACAGTCTGTAAAGGAGGCAAGAGAAGATGAAGAACCTAAGACTTGCCAATTTGAGGACACAGAGGATGAACAAGACGATATTGGAAAAAATATGGAGGACCAAGGTGATGCTGTAGACCTTTGTGATGAAGTGGTTGGTGTGCAAGAGAGTAATGGTTATCAACTAACGGCCGTGGATACAGACGAAACCGGAGATGACGAAGACGAGGAGTCATCCGAAGCAACTCCTTTTGTGCAGGACTGAGGCATGATACCAGAATTGCTGAGCCTCCAATGTTGTAGTCGTTTATTGCTCAAGTTTCCTAGTTTCCCAGTTTCGAAGTTTATTTCGCGCTATTCAAATTAATACAGTATAATACAGTAAATTAATACAGTATAAGACGACTTATATAACTAGGGGAAGAAGATAATGAAAAGTAGATATCATGCAGGTTTCTATATGTGTGCACAGTGACCAAAGTAGCCGTAACTTTCGTGTTGGTCACTGTCCCATTGAAGTATTTAGAGAGGTCCAAGATACAAGTGTGAGATAATAATAAATTAGGCTTTAAGAGAATAGTTCTTAATATAAATACATAGAAGGAATAGTAGACTTATTGATACAGCGCGATAATATGCAACATTTAGAATTTATGATAAAAGAGGAAAAAAGGAGAAAAAGAAGAGAAGAAAAGAAAGGAAGAAAAAGGAGAAAAGAAGGAGAGTAAAATAATTTAATTATATATACTACTGCTACATTATTAAATGAAAACGGGAAGCTAAAGAGAAGAGGGCATGAGCTGTTTTAGTTATCATGGGTTTTGCTCAGTGGTAATTTGTGGTCTAGATTTCGAGAACCTTAGGCTTACCTTTTTGTAGCTCCTGATTTTAAGAAGTAATGTTCATCTTACAATTATACTGCTTTGTTAGTAATGATAATCATTGTTATAGTTTGTAGATGGAGGTTAAGTGAAAGTTGCCTTGAAAGAAAATCTGCGTATTTACTTCACTTTCACACCTCTTAGTTTAGCGTTTATTCACTTGTTGCACCCGTGAGTGCTTTTTCTGTTATCGACTGTAGACTGATAGAGACAAAAAGATACAAAAAAAAGGATCGCTGTTTAGATGATTTTTATGACTGATTAAGTCAGACATGCTTAATGAATTTGTGAGTGTTTTCTAAGTATAAGTAATATTTCCTAATTTTTGTAAGTGCAATTTAGAGAAGAATAATGCTATTGGTTTTTTCGTCTCGAAGCAAAGTTACTCTTAAGAACTCAAAGTGACCGTTATGGACGACAAATAAATAGATGTTGATATCTCTCAAGCCATCATCAATATTGACCCTACTAAAAATAATTAACTTGATGTAAAACACTCTATAAATGCTTCAATAAACTTATATAAGCTAAATCCGTTTTGCTTACTCCATCCATTGCTACAAAATTATTAGTTCGTTTTAGACAATTTTCAGGGAGACAAAGGCAAACGCGCAGAAAAAGTCGTAAAGAACAAAAGAGACAAAAGGAGAAGAAGATTAATGTGAGCAAATCTAATCGTAGATTTGAAGGAAACCATAAACTAAGATGACAATTAGTATCAAAGGGTAAGAATTAAGAAAATCCAGTTGCACCGTGCTTGTTCTGATTAGTGTATTTCTCTTTCCCAGCTTATGCACGCTTTGCAACAAAACGTAGCATATTTCCAAAGCAATATTAACCCACTAATTTTTATATAATTATTTTATACACAGCTACTGACTGAATGCTCTTTAGCAGTGGAGCTGTCTACTCCATTGCGTTGATTAGATGGGTGGTACTAAGCTGATTAGTCTTTAATGTTGTTAGTTGACATTACCAACTTTTATCATTGTCTGACCCCATTTTGACGATTCATTGTGCAGAAGTTGGCCTAAAGGAGATATTCCAAGTACCAAGGCAGCTTTGTTTTCTGTTTTTATCTCTACAGTCTCAGACCTTTCGGCGTCTCGGGAGCAAGCGTTTGAATGTACTTAATACTAATCGTGCCTTTCTGGCAAATTAAATGGAAACGTGGATCATGTGTTCGAGAAGTGCATCTTTGCCAACATACCCATGGATTCTGATTCAAATGTTTTTAGATTTTCAAATTTTTTATAAATTTTTTTTCCCACGATCACTTACATATTATTAAGTTGGTATTGCCCCACGTTCTGCTTCTACTTTCATCGTAAACAATACCGTGCAATGATTCTTTAAACTCTTTTTTGAGACAGCTCGGGGCGGTTGTTTTCTTATCGTCCTTCGTTGTGTCTCGTGACATGCCTTTGAATAAATAAACCATGGCATTTCAATGAGAAACTGATGGATAACAAAGTCGTGCGTGTCTTTCAACAGGCAAAAAGAGAGGATTCGTAAAGGGAGGAGCGCTACGCCTCCTAAGAATGAGTTCGTCACGCTCCACGTTCAATAAATACTCACAGTGTTTCAAAATACTAATAAAGCATAGAGGATATCAAGTTGAAATTTACAAGAAATTTGTCTTTGAATTTGATCTCACCGGGAGTGAAAGGTCACTCAAGAACTTACATGGGATTAGGCTAGAGATCGATTGTAACCGTTTCCCCGTCCGACGGTCCCCCCCAGGAGCCGAGAGAAGCTTTCTGTTTGACTTTCCTCCTAAATGCTGTGTAGCAGGGCTTTCTTTAGAATCACTGCTCGTTTTCTTGGTAAATCACAGAGCTGTCTTTTGCCCATTCAATGCTTTTAAAATTAAATGAATATTAGAGTCTAACGTCCACTGTAAAACAAGATAAAAAAAGTTGCAGTTTTTCGCGCTCAGATCCATAATCAATAACTAAAAATGCGTACAAAACCGAAATAAATATACTGAGATGGAGCAACCAGAAATTTGGCTAAAACTTTTGAACATCATTTCTTGCCTTCCTTCCAGCGATAGTAAAAAAAGTTATTCTATTCACCGCTTCGCTTTACTTGGATTCCATTTATGTGACACCAAATTTAGGACTCATTCAGGGCTTAGTTCGAAAATATAACATGCGATGTATGACCTTGTAGAGGTCGGATAAGAATGTAGTTGTCACGAAACTCACGCAAGGAAAATGAGACTGAGAAAGTCAGCTCTGAAAAAACTCACCGATTAAAACAAGCAAAGGTTCTTGACTTAAATCTCCTTATCGAGGTCAGTTTTCCCTGGCAATGGGAGAAAGAGAATCAGTGTTCAACTGTTCAAATGTACTGAGTATTGAGGTCTAACGTCCGTTGTACAACAAGATAAAAAAATAGTTTTAGTTTTTCACGCTCAGATCCATCCTCAATAACTACAGTTAGACGTAAAAAACCGAAATTCATCTGCTGAGATGGAGCAACCAAATAATTGGCAAAATTTCTTAGCATTCATCTTTACTCACCTTCCTTCTTCTGATCTAAAAAAGCATTTTTTATTCACCCCTCCGTTTTACTTGAATTCCATTTTTCCGACACCCAATTCAAGACTCATTCTACGGTTGGCTCGAAAGTATAACATGTGACGGTTGAAGGTCGGATTAGAATGTAGCTGGAAAGAATTCATTTTGACGGGAGCTGATAGTATGCCATTGAACAGGTCGAATTCATTGCTGATTCTAAACGGAATTTATGATGTTTATAAAGACCTCGCTGTTAGAGATTTTCTTTTTATTTATGAATGTGTTTTTCTCAGTTCTTATTACAGATGTCAAACTGTAATAACGACCAGAACAGGATCGAGATATGCAACTCGTTTGGTACGCCAGAACGTCGCGTTGAACTGCATTGATTTATAAATTATATTTTAAGGAAACAGCAGCTAAGAACTTAACAACAGTACTCAATCTGACCTTTTTCCTTTAATGCCTTGCTTTACAGATAAACAGCTTACCCATTTTCTACTTCTTCATTTGATTTCCAAAGTACGTACACATCGGACAACCAATAAAATATGACGTTCTCTCTCAGTTTTCAGTGAAACTAAAGTTAGGTGGAGAATTTTGTCAAAACCAGTTTTTCAATTGCTATAAAATACTTATTCAGGTTTGTTATATTACAATAAATATCCTAGTTTTTCAATGAAATACGCCTTTATTTTGTCCTTTGTTATTACAGACACCATTGACAGTCACAGATACTACGCCCCCACGCCAGCGCGACAGTCTTTCCTGTCAACTTCCGACTATTCCCGAACCCACGACAGGCCAGCGGAGCACTGTCGCTTCCGCGATCAACATTCACGATCATCTCACGAGAGGAATTTATATTACTGAAGAATTTTGGTCATGTCACGTTAAATTTACCTGATCCCCTTACAAGGCTCTGTACTGTATTTATGACCCCCCCCCCCATTGGCATTTCTTTGAAAAACTGCGTTGTCTTCTTGCACTCAGTCATGTGATCTATTCTTAGCTTGTTGCCGCCACGTATTCTTTTTTTTTTTCTTTCCGTCACATATTCATCAAGTTCGTTTTTCTTTCACTAAGTTCGTTTGTTTCTACGCTCAATGTTTTCATCGGTATTCCTTTATCTTTTCTTGAATAATTTCTCTTTGTTTGTAGATCCGTATAAGTTCTTTAGTTTCATCGTTGAACCGTGTTTAGCCATCGCTTTTAGCTTTTGTGCCGTCTGAAGTTAGCATTTCGCCGGAATCTGGTACAAAGTTTGTAAACGTCTCCATTGTGCACTATTTCGTTTTCTAGTTTGTCAATTCCTTTCTGTATAATTGTAGTAAGTAGCTGTTTGTAGTTTTATTTTAGCAAACGCTTCGCTTCGTTTTCTTGTATGTTATATTAAAGAGCGTGTATCCGTTGGACAAGTACGAGTGTTTTTGGCCGTCACATAGCCGTTAGCTCATACAAATTGTTTCAGCCTTGAGTTTTAGCTCTCGATTCAACAAAGAAGACAAGAAACTTACTTCAGCTCTAGAAAAGCTGCAAGAGATGCACGTACTCACTGATGAGATGAATCGAACGATTTAACTTGAAATAAATATCTGCTCACTGATTCTCGATATATTCGAAATTTCAAATATTTATTTATCAATCCAAAGTAATATTTCTCGTCTCTTTTGACACAGCTACTCCACAAAACTGAGAGCAATACAATAAAAGCAATTTGCTTTACTCTGGGTGGTTTTCAGGTTAACATCAAAATACAGTTGACTATCTCTAAGACGATCTCGGCTGGTAGAAAGATGGCACGCTCAGAGGAGAGTCGAGAAAATGCAACAACGACTGAGGTAACACAACGGTGTCGATTTACATTAATTGCAGGCTGTTTAAAATGTTTTTCAAAGCGGAACTGAAGTAATGATAGAAAACGAGCTTGGGCAAAATTTTCAAATGAAGATTTGGTTTCAAAACAAGGCACTTGTGGATTTTTATAAGGGGGAAATATCAGAGAGTATCCTTTTAGATAAAGCCGCACGAGTCGCAGCAGAGACTCAGATGATACTTAACGATCCGCACACGTAGGCAGGTCTCAAACAACCTATGATAAAACAATTATTAATGAAAGAACGACAATTAACCGATGAGTTGAGACAATACCCGCTGGCGTAGGACCTGAGGCGAGTGATGGGGAACAGGGAAGTTTGTTAGATTCTGTGCAAGAGAATCTGATTAAAGAATTGATTCGTTCTGTCAAAACCACCAAAGATCCTGTGGTAGTAAAATAGGAATTGGTCACACCTTCAACCACGAAGAAAAAGAAAAATAAGATTAAAAAAGAGGTGATCACACCCATGAAATTATTTTCTACACCGGGAACCAGCTTAAAAAAACCAATCACCTTTCCGTTTTCCTTTCAAAGTCTCAAAGACCTACCTTCGACACCCATTCTTACGGGGAAACGATTGTTACCTTCTACGCCTCTATCTGCATCTAAGAGTAACTTGCCGGGGAGCTATAGTTCCTATAAAGTTTCACCAAAAGTGAAAAAGAGTAGGAACAAAGTAGTCTGGGATCCGTGGGCACCAAGAGGTTGGGATCTAATAAAAGCTGTAAAACATGCCGAATTCAAATCGAGTACGCCGAAAGACAAAGACAAAGGCAAGGGCGAAGGGAAGGGAAAAGGGAAGGGCAAAGGGAAAGGGAAAGGGAAGGGGATGAAGTAGAAGATAGACGGGAGGAGAAGTCGATCTTCAAAAACGGATTAATAAACTGGGCATAGAATTTCATTGGCCGGGATATCAGTATATGGGGCCTGGTACCCAATTGGCCATGCGATTAAAACGCGGGGATCCGGGTATTAATCGTCCCGATAAGTTAGCCAAACAGCACGACGTCGATTATAGTAAATCTAGAAATCTAGCGGATAAGCACAATGCTGATCGTAAAATGATTTCCGGTATTACTAGATTTCCCGGCAGGAAAACAATGACCGAGCGAATCGTGCGCCGCATCATGCAAGCTAAAGTAAAAGCTGGTTTGTAAGGATAAAAAGGAATAAAGTGATTGGAAAAGGTATTATCTGATAGTGTCTTTATTCGAGTGCGTATGTGCGGTTACGATGGAAGACTTTTATTTGACCCTACCGAGTATCGATGGAAGTATCAAGTATTTCCTGGAAAAATCAGCTCAAATCACGCATCGATTTACAGGGACAATGGGAAGTGGGATTATCTAGCATATCGTTACCTCACGAAACAGTGCACAAGAACCTTTGGGGGCAATATTTGAAAGCATTAAAAGACGGTGATGTTCTTCTCACCACGAGTCGCTTGCAAGTAAATACGCAAAACGCTTTTAACAAAGTCACGTTTTCTATCACCTATGGTGACATCAAAGGGTACACGTTAGACACCCCCTACGATCTCTTGGAAGCAGTCTTTCAAGAAGAATATTTAAAATTTATATTGAGTATGGGAGCCGTGTGGGGGGAGTCATTTTTTCTAATAATAAAACGGTTCAATTCGACGTCATTTGTAACCGAGAGAAAGGAACCGTTACAATGTCTGGCAAACCACATAGATCCAGGACATATAAGAGATTCCCGTATCGCGACGACGTCTTTTTCGAGTTAGCCAATGTCACTCGTCCTGGTCCTAATCTCTCTTTGACAAAACGCGGTACACGATGGAGCTACGATAGAACTCTCGAAAATCTCAATCTCACCTATTATTGGTACGACAATCCCTAGAAAGATCATAATAAAAGCTTCGAACAAAAGTTTTTACTGAGTGATTTCAACTGGACTATTAAATACATCGCGCACCATGCACCAACCACTTCGCCCAATGCCAGGGCTGTATCCAGATTTCAGGACAAGACGAGGTAAGGTTCGAGCGCCGGAGGCGCGAGCCGCTACAGGGGTCTGGGGGCATGTCCCCCAGAAAACTTTGAAATCTAGAGGTTTAGAAATGCTCTTTTAAGGATTTTCCGTAGCATTTTTCTTCAGAAAAGTCAATCTTTAAGAAAAAAATTAGAAAAGGCCAAAATTAAGACGAGGCAATAGCCTCGTCTTGCCTCATGCTAGCTACGGCCATGAATGCACGCAATCTTTACGTGTATTGCTCGTTGTGTGCCCCCGTGATCATGGGTGATCAAACCACCGACCTGTTACGCCAGATACCTTACGAAAAAAGAATCCAAGGGAATTCTTATTTCGAGCCGAAACACATCCATTACATTCCCTTACGAAATAATCATTTCGACGTCATCGAAACGCAATTGAGCGAATCGATGAATAACAATCTTGCCCTGTTGCCTGAAAAAGGCCCCAGCATATTGACATTGCATTTTAGAAGAGTAAAATAGATAACAACGCTCTTTCGTTTCGAATTCATTGTGAACGTAAATGCGAGATGAGTAACTTTTACTTGACGTTACCGAGTAACGATGGGAGTGTCAAATATTTTCCTGGAAACGCTAATAATTCTTGGAAAAATAGACTCGACAAACGTTTGGATTTGGATGGACAATGGGATGTGGGAATGTCTAACATTTCGTTGCCGCACGACTCGCCATTGTTACCTTATCTGAAAGGATTAAAAGACAGCTCCTTCTTGATGAAATCGTATCGCGAAGTGCAAGACAAAAAAAGGCTATAAAGATATGACAGATGTTACGTATGGAGATATAAAGGATATGTTGTAGTTCAAATTTCTCCTTGGTTCAAATTTTATTTTCCTTTGTTCTCGGTCATGTTAATGTATGATAATGAGTTTGAGGCAAAGAAAAATAAAATTGAAACCAAGGATAAAATTGAACTACAACAGATACACCCATGAACACGGCGTACGATTTTCTAAAAATCATATTTGACAGAGAATACGAGCTATTTTTAAATAGATTCACGCAGGACTATTTCTTAGTACATAATCCAAGGAAAAAACAGCTTCAATGGGATGTGATCTTTCAACGAACAGGAAGGAACGATCACGGTGATTGCTGAGAAGGTAGACGAGAGTTCATTTCCGTCGCGGTTGGATTTTAAATTACATTGTCATTTTGCCCTAATGAAAGATATGTGCGATCTTTTTGGTTGGACCAAGTATGCGAATTATCAGAGTACCATTGTCGCTAAACACAGCCCTAATCTCGTGATGAAGAAAGGCGACACCAAATTTGTTGAAGATCGTACCGATTCTCAACATTATGGTTATAGATACGGGGTTATTTGAATCCGCGTTTAAAGGGGGTGATAATATCTCGATAGATTCTATCGTGTTTTTTCTCGACGAGTTTACCAACACGTTCACGAGTCTGAAAGAAAGTACCTATAAACATGACATGGCACCACGCACGCTTTACCTCTATTCCAGTTTATGTGGCCCTGTCACCATTGGTGATCAAACGACCGATCTGTTACGCAATTTTCAGTATACACCTCTGTTGAAGGGGAGTTATTACTACGTACCGAAACACGTTCATTACATTGCCTTGCGTAATCAACATATCGACGAGGTGGAAACGCAACTCAGCGAATCGGAGAATAATAATCTAGCCCAATTTAGTAGCGATTGGGCGAGCATTTTGACATTACATTTCAGAAGAGTACCATAAATGAAGGGGTTCTCTCGGATGGAATTCATTTTGAACGTAAATACGAGATGAGTAACTTTTACTTGACGTTACCGAGTTTAGATGGAAGTATCAAGTATTTTCCCGGAAACATTCTTTGAAAAATCGACTCAACAAACGCTTGGATTTGGATGGACGATGGGGTTGGGATGTCCACCATTTCGTTACCCCACGAGTCGATATTGATTCCTTATCTGAAAGGATTAAAAGACACGGAATTGTTGCTGAAATCGTATCGAACGGTCTATAAAAAGTCTACAAGGCAACAAGTAAACATTGAAACGGATGTGACTAATGGAGATATAAACAATACGAGAATGGAAACGGTCTTTGATATTGTGAAAATGATGTTTGAAAGAGAACACGAACTATTTTTAGATAATCTCACGGATGATCATTCGTTAGTAAATTTACCGGGGAAAGAACAGATACACTTTGATATGCTTTTCAACGAGGATGCGGGTGCTATGTTTGTAACCTCTGAAAAGGTAGATGCGAGTCCATTTGAGTCGCAGCTGCATTTTATGGTGCATGTGACGTTCGAAATAAGGTTAGATATCTGTCAACTCTACGGATTGGTCCAGGGTGACACATACAAAGGGACTCCCGCGCATAAGCCGAGGTCTAATCTCGTGTCTCAAATACGCGGGACGGAGTTTTCAAAAACTCGTTCAGATTCTAACTATGATGTGTTTAGATACGGATTGGCAAAGAAGACGTTCAAAGGAAAGGATGATATCGCCGTCGATTCTATCGTGTTTTATCTTAACGAATATAGTTTTACATTCATCAATCTTAAAGAAAGTACCTATAAAAATGGTATGGCACCTCGCACGCTTTATCTCTATTCCAGTTTATGCACTCCGTTCATCATGGGTGATCAGACCACCGATCTGTTACGCAATTCTCAGTATACACCTCTGTTGAAAGGGAGTTATTACTACGAACCGAAGCACGTTCATTACATAGCCTTGCGCAATCAACGCATCCACGAGGTGGAAACGCAACTCAGCGAATCGGAGAATAATAATCAAGCCCAATTTACTAAGGATGGAGCTAGCATCGTCACGTTGCATTTTAGAAGGGTTAAATAAACTTACATTAATTTATCCCAAGCAGTCACATCATGGTGGGAGTTGCGAGAGGTATTTCAACGGGGGCAGAAGGAAGAGGAGGTGTAACGTACAGAGTGGCAACAACAACCCAGCAAGTCTACGAAACGAAGAAAGCCCCCTCTATTTAGTAAAAGACGAAAAGCTCAAAAGAAGCAACAAGGAAGAGGTATCGCATCCTTCATAGGTAAAATCAGGGTCAATGCCATACCCAAAGGTGAAAAGATGTTGTTTAACATTGCAAAAGGAAAACGGGTATCGCAACGAATCAAACGCATAGAAGACGGTTATGCCAGGAGATGTGCAAACTATCGTAAGAGTGGGGGACGCATGACTAAACTCCAGTAGGCAAAAGCTAATCACGCAATAGTACGACCAGACCCTTGTTGTATCATATAGAAAACTTTTATTTTAAAATTTCCGTCACATGCGAAATAAAGTTTGAAAAACTAAAAGGTTTGCTACTTCTATATCGTCTTGTTCTAGTCTTTTGTATCCTTAAGGAAACGATATAAATGTCTCACTGTCCATGACTCGCTAATCAAACACGAGTCGATACGATTTGATTTGTGTTTCCGTTCTTATCTTTTTCTTGACGGGGTCGCGGACAAAATGCCGGGGGGTTGATGATATCCGTTTTTCTCGGGTCTTCCAGGGGGTGAAGTATTTCGTCCAGGATGTTTTGCTTCATCATTTCGTAATTGAGTTGCGCCATACGGCGAACGTTTAAAGAAAACACTTTGACTTTTACGCACGATTTCACTTTGGCTGCTACGTATCTGTAATTCTTCGCTCCCGCCGAAATGAATTCTACGATATAATCGTCCTCGTCCAGTTCATTGGTCATATCCCCCAAATAATCACCCAAGGCAGCTTCTGTCTCTCCCGGTTTCCAGGTGTACACCACCGAATCGGTATCGTAATACAAGACACGATCTTTTAAGATTTCCAACTATTCGTAGAGTTTAAGGCGTGCCTGACACGTGGTGAAGGCGGCAATAAAGACATTTGTAACGCGACCTTTGATGGGATCTTCCTCTTCTCTTTTCATCACTACTTCCACGAGTTCGGGGGAAAGGATTCTGATATCTTGTATTTGTTCCAGCGGATCGTCGATGAGATTTAAAAGGGATGCGGGTTGAGTGAATTAGTAGGTTTCTGCTTTATTACAATTTTGACCAAACTTTCCCCAGAAGGAATTCAACATGAGACTCGCCGTAGCTTTTCTACCGGGATTTTTGGCAATCATGGTTGGATCCAGATCTATTCCCTCGCACTTTTTATACTGGCGAATGTAGCTGGCTTTTTGAGTTTCCGTTTGGCGCCAAGATGGGTAGCCGCTGCTTTCTTGCTTGATTTTGAGACAGGTGTCGACATAGGGAGCAAAGAGACGGCGACATCTTTATTCGAAATGCCACACCTCGTGCATTTTGATGAGACGATACCCCATGGCGATTGCTTTATGTATTTCTGGAGTACACCAAGTACCACGCAGCATTCTTTCTTCGTCTGAATGGGTACAGATGTAATTTCTATCTTCTATGGGTTTGATAGATTCTTGCTCGACACTTGAACGACAGAGAGGAAACGTGAGTTTAGAAGAAGGACTGATTTTTTGGCGATAGGGGAGAACGGGGTTGAAGAGATGGATAGGTCGTAGAATATCTATTTTCATCAACCCATAGTACGCGTTGAGATTTTGATTTTCTGGTTCTAAGCAGATGGTGGGATGTCCGACGGGGTATTCGACGTATTTATTGACCCATGGGTACTCGGAAGTCACGTCTACGTATCGAATCTGCTCTCTCTCGGTGGGGTCCACGCGATGGTAGAGTGTCGCCGCCCCAGTTCTTCCGCCAAAGAAAGCATCGCGCAGATTGATGGGTGTGGTCAAGGAGAGAGACTGGACAAAGTCCCTAAGATCTTGACGTTGTTTTTTCATCTTCTCCCATTGACACTGCCACATTTCTACCACCGTATATCCTAACTGACGCAATTTCAGTGGTAATATTCTGTGTGGTCTGTCGTCGGCATGCTTCTACGGTAAGACCCGAAGTAGAAAATAGGATTTGATTTCTTTTCGGGTAACAGTCTCGGCAACCATAAAAGAGACGTCCGTGAAATTCGTAGATGGAAAATATGACGATTATATTGATTTGTCTACTTTAATAGCACTGTTCGGGCCCGGACCCGCAGTGGGAGGATCTCACGCCCCCCAGTGAGACTGGACTTATGACGAGACCACCCTACTGAGGAGATTTTGTTGTGTTACTATTATGGTATATAAAAAATACATGTGGTTTTCACTTGAAGTTATTTTAGTAGTCTGAACAGAACAAGCACAACTATAAGACCCTAGCTTGTTATGTTTTCTTGCCGTATCTTAAATGTATTAATGTAGTTGTAATTTGTCTAGAAGTTTGAATCTCTTGTTCTGTAAATCTTTTTATTTTATGATATACGTATTAAACACTGCCCGCCTCGACCAGCCTTTGCTAACTGCGGGCAGTCCATATTTTTTGTAATATTGTAATACTGTAATATATCATTAAACTGTTGAGGGGATTATTCGACAACATTCACCGAACCTGAGGCGAATAAATGTTTTAGTATAATTTCAGAGCTGAACAACAGAGAAATTTCTTAAACCATAACATTTTAGTAACATTTATTAACAATTATTTTATTTTAGGTTTAAGGTTTCTCATTACCTGTTTGCTGGATAATGCAGGGATCCATATTAGAGGGAGAAGACAGCCATTAGCTAGTAAGAGGAAATTGTTTTTTTGCACTCATTCTTTGTTAGAATTATAAAACAGCGGAATGCTCTTCCTAAAGCCCGGATAGTGCACAAACAGCTTTTCAACATTTTTCGTAGTAAACTTAGAAAGTATTGTAAAATTTCGTAATTTTTTTCTTTTACCCATTTCTGAATGATTCTTAAACTTTACTTTGTAATATATCTATTTTATATTTTACGTAGGGAGCATTCTCGATAGGGAGAACGTTTCCTTTTATGTAGGCTCACATAATAAATTGATTGATTGGTTATTAAAGACTAAATTAATAGATCATAGATGCCACACCATACAAGAAATATAGGGTCAACTGCCTGCAAACTAGACGTAACCTAACCATGTTGACACGAGGTTGTCAAAATAAGCTGGCAGCCGGTGCATTTCTCTCTGAGAATATCTTCCAGCAAATGAGATGAGCCTCCCTCAAGAGCAAGGAAAGTTTAAATTTTCCTTTAAGTGAGCAGTTTCTCAAAAAAAGTAAAATTTATGTTATTCCACTGGAGTTTGTTCTTTAACTCTTGAACTATGTCTGGCTTGAATTACCGGTGTTTTCTGACACAGATGTTAATGACTGGTGTTTTGCTGTAACAGTTTGTTTCCTAATGATTTAATGGAAGTAGCCCCACCAAAAGAAAAAAGGCCGACAGTGAAAATTCAACAACCAACTGTATCTTGCTTATAACTTTTTTCTTGGAGGAATATCTCTTTTGATGTTTCACTGGTTTGCACACTTGCTAGAAAATGGAATTCATGTTTGAAGCTTGATTTTATTTGATTTATCGGGTGTCATCTCTTAATGAAATTGTCTGTTCAGAGCTGTTTCTGATTTAGGAAGAGTGTTTTAACAACCATTTTGATTTGCAAAGCTCCAACCCTTATATAAAGAGAGCTCTGTACTTTGCGATAGGAACCCTGTTAGGGATCAATCTAAGCTCTATCCTCTGGTAGAGTAATGATAAATAGAGTTAATATTTTCAACGACAATATTGATGACAATTTTTTTGGGGGGGGGGAGGGGGAAGGATCTTTCCTGGTCCTAGGAGTGGTTCACGCATTATCAGTACTTTTTGTTGTGTGAAGGTGATGTGACCAATGATAAAACTATCAATTAAGTCTTATTGTTACATTTAAGAACGAATTCTTTGGAAGGGAAAATCAAGGATTACATTTAGCA
This sequence comes from Stylophora pistillata, assembly GCF_964205215.1. NCBI lineage: Eukaryota > Metazoa > Cnidaria > Anthozoa > Scleractinia > Pocilloporidae > Stylophora > Stylophora pistillata. The sequence continues at coordinate 24,935,480 of NC_142523.1, forward strand.
AGTGAATTAGACCACGCGTGAAAGGGACATATAATGTTCTATAGGAAAATTCATTACTTGATGAGAGAATTCCGCATTTAATTACACGCAAAAATATCTATCGCATGAAACGCGAAGCGATGAGTGCGATATTGGTTTTCAAGTACAATTTAACGCGGAATTCACAAGTCAAGTAATGATTTCTCCTTGAAACGCATAACTGAATAATAATGAGACAAATTTAGAGGTTTAATGACTGAGACATGCGCACTACAGGCCACAAACATGCAAATACTCAAAGTAACGAATACTCAATATATTTTCATGAAAAAACATCTAAAACAACTAAATAAAAAGCATTGCCTTTTTGATTAGTAAAACAGGAATAAACACGTAGCCGTTAGATTGGAAAACGTCAATCTCTGGCAAGTCCTGCCTAACCAAGTCCTAACATCACTATTATCTGTTGCCAATATTGTGAAATATTCTACCACGCTCAAAATTTGATATCAATGTACCCTAAAGACAGGGATTCCCTTACTCAACAAGGAATAACGAGTCAAAAGTTATGAAAAATAGTTGAATTCATTCTGACATCATCAGAGCATGAAAAAATTTGAAACCCATTTTCAAGACTGTATCCAAAAGCATTTTCATCAAAATATCTGATGCTAAAGATTTATTAACTGAAATAAATATTAGGTGATAAATGGAATTAATTCGAAGAACGACAAAAAAAGTAACGCGGTTTTTTAAAACTATCCTTTCCATTGTCCGTGAACTTTCGCGTAGTTTGTCTAAGGCCATCACTACTCTTAAAATGTGTCTTAAATCCATTCAAAAATAAAGCTCAACAGGCGATATTCTTTCCGGAAAATTTTCTCAGATGCTCTCTACCGGCATCGGTGATCTGATTTCCAGCCAAATCAAGAGTGGTGAGTTTACATGCTGGTTTCTGTAATGTTTGACATAGACTGGCAACACCAGCATCGGTAATCTGATTTCCACCCAAGTCAAGAGTGGTGAGTTTACAGGCTGGTTTCTGTAATGCTTGACATAGACTGACAACACCGGCATAGGTGATCTCATTTCCACTCAGATCAAGTGTGGTGAGTTTACATGTTGGTGTCTGTAATGCTTGACATAGACGGACAACACCGGCATCGGTGGTCTGATTTCCACCCAGATCAAGTGTGGTGAGTTTTCATGCTGGTTGGTGTCTGTAATGCTTGACATAGACGGACAACACCGGCATCGGTGATCTCAGTTACACTCATATTAAACGTGATGAGTTTACATGTTGGTGTCTCTAATGCTTGACATAGAGCGACAACACCGGCATCGGTGATCTGATTACTACCCAGATCAAGTGTGGTGAGTTTACATGTTTGTGTTTGTAATGCTTGACAAAGACTGACAACACCGGTATCGGTGATCTTATTTTCACTCAGATAAAGAGTGGTGAGTTTACATATTGGTGTTTTTAATGCTTGACACAGACTGACAACACCGGCAGCGGTGACCTGATTTAAACTCAGTTCAAGTGTGGTGAGTTTACATGCTGGTGTCTCTAATACTCGACATAGACTGACAACACTGGCATCGGTGATCTGATTCTCAAACAGAAGAAGTGTAGTGGGTTTACATGTTGGTGTCTGTAATGCTTTACATACAGTGACAACACCAGCATCAGTGATCTGATTTACAGTGTGCCGCAGAGTTTCCATTCTGCTACATAATTAGAGGTTCCTTCATTCAGTTCAGATTCTCCCTCTGCATTGAGTGTACCTAAAACATGAGACAGAAAAGGCAAAGCGGTGCAGTCCACATCCGTCAAATTGCATTTAGAAAATGAAATACTTTCCTCTTCTATTCCTTTTTCAAAAATGCCATAGAGAAGTTTCTTTACTATTCTTTTAGCAAACTCTACGTCTTCGTATTCCATACGACATTTAATCATTTCAAGCCGATATCTACGAGTAGAAATTCTTCTTAAAGGGGCAATTTCCTCTAGTAGCTTTTCCATGAGTACGGCTTCTTTTTGCTTTGACAAAATACCCGACATAAATTGATTTACCTCTAGAGACACATGCTTGGGGGGAGTTTTTCTCTCCTTTACAAACCAACTAGCCGCTAAGTACTCTTGGAGAGTCAGATGGGTAAAACAAAAATATTTCGTCGTTGCAGAAAAAAAACTTTCTGAAAGGAGGACCGCAATGAAGAAGACCGCTTCCCCACAGACTTTAAACCTCCTGTAAGTTAAAAGTTTTCGAATCCTCTTTAATGAAAAGATACTTTCTCTCCCGAAGAAGTTGAGCTGCCAGCTTCGATAACTCATCCAGAGTCACTTCGAGAGGGAGTCTTTTGTTTTTATCGTGCTTTTGCACGAACATATTAACTACTTCATCATAAAGGTCAGTTGTTTTCACCGGAAGTGGATTTCTGACGTCTGAATCTTGCTGAGTATATTCGAAATAAGAACACATCAGGAAACATAGAACAGGAATGTGGGCAAAGCTGACAAGATTGAAATTCTTTGTAATGTGGTCGAGTACAGCATTTCTCATTCCTTCGTTGCTTTTGAAATACCTTCCAATGTATTCTTTTAGCTGTTGCTCGGAAAATCCTGTGATTTCAACATATCTGTCAAAACGAACGTGTTTGTCTTTCATTTTGTCAGATTCATCGGGTCTTGACGTGATCATTACAACTGAACCTCTCAGTATTTTTCCTTTGATAAGCTTCGCACACACTGCTGCTACTGGCATTTTCTCCATGGCGTTGTTTGGGCACTTTTCATGTGAATCACTAGCGATGTAATCTCGTTGTAAACACTCGTCATACCCGTCGATGATAATCAAAACCTCTTCAGGATGATTAACAATGTACTCAAATAAAGAGTCGTCGATATTTGAATGGTCATCTAGCACTGTAGATCGGTTTAAGATATGACACGAGCTTGTTGTATGCTGACTCTAATTTGAAATCTCTTGAAAAAACCATCAATAGCGAACTGCTCAAAGTCTCTGACTGGCTCAATGCAAATAAGTTAACGCTCAATGCTAAAAAGTCAAACTATGTTATCTTTCGTCCATATCAACATAACTTCAACTACTTGGTTAACATTAAATTGATTGATAAGTTTGCTCAAATTCCTACCACGCTTCAGTGCGAAAACCATGTTAAATATCTTGGCGTCGTATTGGAAAGCAATTTAAGTTGGAAATCTCAAATTAATAATGCTGCATTAAAAAATAAGCAGAACTGTTGGTGTTGTTGCCCGTCTTAGGCACTTTGTCCCACGTAAAACCCTTTTAAATATTTATCAATCATTGATCTTGCCTCATCTGACATATGGTTTGGCGGCTTGGGGTCAAGCTGCCAAAACCCATTTACAAAAAATTCTCGAGCTTCAAAAACGAGTTCTTCGTTTGATATACTTTTCTGAACCTAGAGCCGGTACTGTGCCTTTATTTATTTCCTCAAAAATTCTACCTTTACAAAATTAATGTCATATGCTGAAAAAGTATCTTCTATAATGTTTGATGTTTCCTGCATGAATGCTCCGTCTAACATATGTGACTTCTTTACTAAAGCTAATTCAAAGCACAAGCATGAGACCAGGTTTTCTTCATCTGGAAATTATTATGTTCAAACTTCA
>NC_142523.1:25715267-25772767 GCF_964205215.1 Stylophora pistillata
TATTGTTTGTTTAGTGTGAAGTAAACAACGTATACTACCATGCTCCAAAATTGCCAGCTTAACTTTTTTTTTATTGTATACACTTACTTCGCTTATAAATAAAGAAATGATCAAAACAATACAAAGCTAGCGCTAGCATTCCGTCACAACACAAAGTAAAACTGTCGTTTTATACATCCAAATTGGCCGGTTAACAAAAGTGGGACCACAAGAACTGTTCGTTAATGTACAATGGTGATACTTATTTCCATAGTTTTGCCCGGAGAGTTAACTTTTTTCTATACTGGCGGGATATCTAATGCGTGTCTCAAATGTATGTGATCGGGAGTCATCCTATAGAAAACCCAATGGTAAATGTAACTCAAAGAAGCTACCGGGATGGTTCTATCGAATCTCTTTCCGAGTTGATATATTTTGATGAAATATAGTTTGTTATGTAATGATAGCCACCTTGACCAACTTCAACCCCCTCACGCCTGAATTCATTGTTATTTACAAGGGAATAATATATAGATTTAGCCAAGCCCAAAAGCGGAGCTCCCAATAAGTGAAAATTTTGCAATGAAATTTCTTTACATGTATTATAAATTTTTAGCCAAAAATTCTTTCAGTGTAGTTTAAACCCATTGACACTTACGTGTAACACGTGCCTGTGAAAAGTAAACATTTTGGAGAAACCAAGAAAGCAAACACAATGCGCAGTAAATTTCTAAAAATCATCTTTTCCTAAAACAAGCTCCAGTGAAAGAAGACTAATCAAAGAACTTATTTCCGACCAAAAAAGCGATAGGTGCATATTAACAAAATTGCATGAGCCCGTAGGGCGAGTGCAATTTGTGGTCTTGAAAAAATTTACAAGTGTTTATTTATCCCAAATTGCACGAAAAAATCATATGATTATGTATTAGACTAGGTTTACACTGGAGAAAATTGTTCCGGATTCGTGATGAATCCGAAACGTTTTAGTACCGGATTCATTCTGCCGTTTACACGAAAGTGGACAAATCCGAAATAAAAACTTCCCGGTTTGGTCGTGTCTCCGGAGATCTTGAATCCGGAATTTCAAGTGGGAACTTTGAATCCGATAACTTTTGAATCCGGAAAGTTTTGTCGTGTAACCGCTTTTTTTCTCGAATCCGGATATTAACTCCACCTGCAATCTTTTGAGTTTGCAGATGCAAAATGGATCTGGTGCTAACATTGCTGGCAGTCTCCGGTTGCCTAATCTTGTTGCATGTTCAGGCGATAAATTTTATCATGTGTACCGCAGTATTTCTGAAGAAACGCAAATTATTATTGCAAGGGAGTTTAACGTCAGCCACACCTAATCGCCGACGACGTAGACTGCTTGGCATCTGTCCAACTCAAATTTGCTTCAGTGGCATCTGGATCTCCGAGAGTTCGGTTACACTTTACGTCCATAATTCGCATCGCTTGAGAGAATCGCAGTGTCGTTGACTCGAAAGCTTATTCTGTCACCTTTAAGACCTTAATATCCATTCTTTTCAAAGCAGTGTATTCTATAACATTGTTACTTTACATTCTGAGTTCCACAAGGTCTAGCTCGATCGCAAATGAACGAAAACTCCGACCTGAAAACTTTAAGGGTCGGCCGCGCGGACGCCATATTTTCAAGTTTGATCATATGTTATTTTCGTGATAGCATACATGATAGAAGAGGGCATGTACGTACGTACGTACGTACGCTCGGTCAGTCATGTGACAACCAAACGAAAAGAGGTTGACCATATTCCATGATGACAAGCGAAAAAGAAAGGATGAATTCAAATCTTAAAGGAACTTGTACGAGAAACGCTGTCACAAAATAATACTTTGAGATCTATGAAGTCACGTATTTTGACGCTCCTAAAATGTATTCTTTCAACTTCTCAAAAATGAATCGCATTTATTAAAAGAAAAGAAACCAGTCTACGCTTGATATACCAGTTAACATGAAATCATATTTTAGATATTAGCATTAACTAGTAACATAGAGGGCAGAACTACTAAGTGCTGATTGGTCAATGAAGAGGGTATTTTTTTCTTAATTTTGCTTGTGAAGAGGGCAAAATTAACTTCGCTTTAACTTTGCTTGAAAAAGCGCTAACTTTATATTTTCAAAGTTGAAAGTTTGTTAGCAGGCCTGGTTTCAATGTCCTAGTATGTTTGTGCAAAAATAAAATTTCATTCAGCTTTTTCGCGCGTTTGTGGTGATTGATCCTTTGTCAACTTTAAATGGCTTCCTGTGACTGATTACCCTAGCGCGCATTCAAAATTCAGTATTTTTCCCTGTATTTCATTAACAAGTAATCGCAATGGGTCCTCGTAAAATTAAGATTAGTATTACTTGTGTTTTCAGAAGTTGCTGAAATTGCGCTCGTCGCCGTGCGACTCGGACAATTTCAGCAACTTCTGAAAGCACGCGTAATATTAAAAGGACACTGTCACTGGTTGACATGCACAATAGCCTACACTCTCTCCGAGTGTTGTCACGCTCGACGGCCATTATGGAAATATCACTGGGTTGAAGAATTCTGCATATATTTTGCATTTAAATCAAGTTTATCCAAAGCAAATGCTCATGAAAGTGAATTTATTTTACTGAGGAACCTTCGGTGATCTTTTGTAAATGTAAAAGTGCTTGTACGACGAAACGCCAAAAAAAATAGTTCTCGTGGGTGCCTGTGCAAAGGGAGAAACGTGCTGTGTACAGATGAATGTAAATGTGGAACAAACAATAAACCTTGCAAAAACAGAGTATGCATATAAAGTTGAATACGCGCATATAAAGTTGTATACATTCACTTATTTTGTGGCTGGAATGTCCAAAAAGCATACGAAATAATTTGTGTATTCCCTTTCTTCAGGATTCGAATGAGCAGTCGTCATCTGCCTATATTTACGAAAGCCATAGAGTTCGCCTGAGGCTTACCTGTATTCCATTCATAATGTGTAGTAGAATAAACATCTGCCTCGCAAACGCTACAAATGTCTGTAGGTGATGTCTGGCATTATTTTATTTTCCTATCAGTAAAATCGCTGTTGCTGAATGACTCATAGCCTGCATCAAAATTTGCCTGCGGCGACAACTTAAATGTATTTTCTTCCACATGAATACGCTTATGGTTCCTCAGCCACACTTTCTTGTATTCCCCTCTGTCTTCAACCTTTCTTTTCCGCCCTGAGTTAATGCGTTTACCGCCGTGTCCGGATCCTCCGCTAGATGCCATTTTGAGTTTGTGAATGCAACTTTAAAAAGTCAGGATGACTTTTTCAAGTTTCGATCGGCTACAGGAGCATGCGCAGACCGCGACCGTGTCCCTTTAATCCTTAATTTTGCTCGGCCCCATGCGATTTCCTATACTTATAACCAATAACCATGAACCTAAGCATTTTTTTCGCCTGTGTTAATGAGAACCATACCTCCAATAACTTCAATCCAGAGAGTTGATGTCTTCTTTCCTAAGCTGTTTGTGGCGTTGCATGTGTATTGGCCAGAGTCCTCCAGCCTCGCTTGACGAATCGTGAAAGTGTTGTTGTTGCTGATATTCACCCCATCTTTAGTCCAAAGTACCTCAGGTACTGGGCAACCTCTCACTAAGCAATGGAACTGAAGGGATGAATTATACGAAAGCGACTGGTTCTTGGGATGAGGATTAATTTCAGGAGGATCTGGGCAAAGAATTGACAGATACAATTCAAAGTAGGTAAATATAAAAACAGAAATTGAAAAAAAGAACTAAAAGCTTAAAATATGTAACATTTGGTCCGAAAGCTGCTTCTCTTTCCTTCTCGTTATTTTTAGTGCTGCATGTGTATTGACCAGCGAATCCATAATTCACTCGATTCTTCAGTAATGGCGAACATGTTTGTGTTGCCAAGTAACTTTCTATGCTTTGTCCAGTTTAACTCTGGCTTAGGAAAACCCCTCACATACAAACTCATTTGAATTGTGGAACCGAGAGTTGTTTCAAGAGGACCTTTTATTTTTGAAAAGGAAACAAAGAAATGAATGTAAAAATTGAGCCCCATCCCCTTCCCTCTTCTCCCCTTTAATAATAATGATAATAACTCAATATTTAGGTTGCGCAAATTAACATTATGATCAAATGCGCATTATAATGTTTTGCGGGGGACTTAACAGACTGCTCACATCAGCTTCAAATTTTTTGTACAGACTAATTTTAACAGATGCCGCCAATTTCAGTAGACAGGCCAGACCACAACACTGGGAGCTACGCTCCCTACTCTTTGTAATAGGTGTGTGGGTTCTTTATTGTCCCTTGATAACCAGTACAGAGAAGATACAGGAGACTATCGCTCACAATCTTGGTTTCTTTCCTTCCCAAGCTCTCCCCTGCTGTAAAAGCCATAATTATTTTGATTAAGAAAACAGAAAGCGCTCGATCGCTAAAACGTCGCCTATTTTACGAGAAAATGTAATGATCTTTCCTTTCTCTGACTTTAGAAAAATTGGCCTTCTTCTGCCTGAAAGAATGTATATCTAGCATCTAATTGGAAAAAATGAAAGTCCTGCAAAAAAAATTATTAAATGTTTTTTCTTAATTCAACGCGCCCATTTTTTCCTTTCTTCTTCTTCTTCTTCTTTTTCTCATTTAACTGCAAAGAAATAAAGGAGGGGGATGGGTGAAGAGAGTATTTCGATCAGCACTTGAGTCCTTTCATTTCTCCCCATGCATAAAAGCACTTACATTTACAAGGCCGTGATTCCTGAGTTTTTGAGCAGTTAAATTCTAGAAGAAAGGTTATCCAGAATAAACGATTAGAACTTAAGTCATCTTAATTCTGTCTGAGAATAAAGTGGTTGTTAATAACTCCTGAGGGTTCCTGGACAATTCGCAGTTAAGAAAATAGGAAACGGACAAGGAATGAATTTAATCTGGCTTTAATTTTATCACTTAAACATACATTTGGTACTTTTCTAACCATAGTAATAGTTCATGTTTGGTTATCAATCTATTGTGCATGGTGTAACGCCCTTGAGTTTAATTACAGCCTATACTGCACTCTATACATAAGAAATTTGAATAAAAGAATTGAATAAATTCATTTCAATAAAGTCTTAAAAATGCGTCTTAGCCTTTAAAAATCTACGCGCAAAAACCCGCAATTGTACTTTCGAATTACCAGTCTAAAAATCTTGTCTTGTCACTTACCAACTCTTTCCCGGTTCTGTCTGCATTCTTTGCAATCACCAGTCCAGGATGACCACGCCATGCAACCTTTAAAAACAATAAGTTGAGCGATGAAGTCATTTGGGGAAATTCTTTTACCAGCTGTATAAATCGGCACCTTGCCGTAAAGGATACCAACGTAAATAATTATCACCGTCGATATCCTAGATCTCTAATTTCTAAGGAGACCTTGAACTAATATCACCAAGTTCAAAAGATAGATGGCTTGAAGCTCATAAATCAGCCGCCTTACAGGTCCCGATTTATAAGCATCATCCAGGTACTCCCAACATCCCTCAGGGACTTATCTTGTCATCAAGCCCGGGAAAGTGAGGTTTTTTTTACCTACTAGATGACTGTACAAAAATGATCAAAGAAACAAACTAGAATTATAACGCTGGCATTTAACTCCACTGTTGCTGTTAAACCTCCACCAGAGGATGGCCAAGGCCATTCATATTCAGTGGTTGTAACACTTGAAAGTTTTGCTTCTATTATGAATCTTTATATTGGCATCGTCCACTGATCGAGAGAGGAATACTGTGTCATGTCTGTATCCGTATATTGGAAACCATTCTTTTGTTCAATGAACTCTATTATTCTTACTGATAAAAGATAGTTCAAGCATAACTACTTACAGTCTGTTAAACAAGTTAGGATGAGGACGTTAGGCGAACATAAAAAGAAAGAATGCACATTCGGTAAGTAAATGAGTGGCCTATCTAACGTTGAATTACTTGGAAACCACATCATAAGCTTCCTGAACTAGCTGAACATGTTGTACTCACCCGCTTATAAATCATGAAAGTATGCCATGAAAGAGAAAAATAATTAAAAAAAAAAGAACCTTATTCACTTATCATTTATTTAGTTACGTAAACTAACCAGTTTGTTTGGTTTGTCTTATTTTTCTTTTACGTTGAAGTAAAATAAAACAACAGGGTTTTGTTAAATCAAACAAACGATCAGTCCTAATATGACTGACATCTGATGATTGTCACACGTACAAATATCGTTTATTACAGAACCTAGGTTTTCAGAAATACATTAAAACTGACCAAAACTGACTGTAACGTTTTTTCGACTTTAACACTTAACAGAAACAGCTATCGGTTATCGTCAGTGCTATACACTCTCAGATTCCCTTGCTCTGTTTACGATTGCAATTTGCTGAGCAGTAGTCAGGTGGTTCACCGAGTCAATGATGTATATTGACTCACAGAAGAGTTCTTTATTTATAGGAACGGATGATTTTGATAGTTACCTTCCCTTTCGGCTTGGCAGAAAAGATGAGATAAGAAAAGATAAGCTGTTAATGTTGTGAATCCAATGTGAAGATAGCTTTAAGTCATGGAATTGCAATCCATCGTAAATTCTAACCCACTTTTTAGAAAAAAAGAATTGGGTTTCAGTAATACATGAAAGCAAGTGTGTCACCCAAAGTGATCACTACACTGACCAAACATTCTTTGATGTGTAAGAACTGTATATGATTCCAACGAAACTTTACATTGAACGAAAAAATGACGACTAAAACAAAACCAAAAAACAACAACACCACGAGGTCTCGAATTACGTCATTATCACATGATGTCAATCATAGGTACGTAAAGCGTACAAATTGAACTAAATGTTATTTGAATTAGAACAAGGTAATAGACCTTTCCTGCATTCGTCACAAGCCCATGGGCTTAGGCATGAAAGCGAGGCTCGGGTGGACAAAAATAAAACATGGCAGATAACTGTTTGGGTTCTAAAGCTCGTTTTACGACAACCAAGGCAATAGAACTGGCATTCAATTTTTTTCTTTCCCTTTGGAAGCCAAAGTTAAAAATCGTTGGCCTTTGGCTATAAAGAGACAAGAATACCGGGATGGATTTGTTGTGACTGAACACACGAAGGTGTGAACATCATTTTCGCCCAGAGGAAATAAAAAAAACAGTTTTGTGGCGGAAAAGATCTTAAGGACAAGACTACCATTCCTTCTCTTTTCAGCTGGAATAAAAGTGGAAGGACATTTGGTCGAAAATCACCGAAGAGGTGTCTTCAAGAACGTTTTGTGCAAAATGAAAACTCTAAGCCTGAATCAGAACCATCTTTGTTAAGCTCAAGTTTTGTTAATCAAAATAATAATAAAACAGCAGTGACCTGCGAAAACTGTTCTAATCTGAGAAATGTTGTAGAAAAGTTGAATATGAAAAACCCTGATTTGATTAAACAAAAATGTGATGCTGAAAAGGAAAACAGTGAGCTGAAAGCTGAAATACAAAAACCGTTAAAAAAGCAGTTGAACTCAAGAAACATTAGAGAACAAGTAGATTTTTTCAAGTCATTCACTGGTTTGCATCCAGTGAAGTTTGACATTCTTCTTCAATTTTTAAATCCAGGTGAGAATGCTAGTAATTTGAAATACTATGAGACTTCAAAGAAGGTGCTAGAGGAACCTGATAAATTTAAAATTACAGAAGGAAGTAAGCCTGGTATGTGCCCTAAATTGGACGTTGTTGAGCAATTGTTTATGATCTTGGTGTGGTTAAGATGTGGATTTGGACAGAAACATTTGGCATGACTATTTGGTATTGGCAAGTCAACAGTTTCTAGGTACTTGATCACCTGGTCAAATTACATGTACTTCTGTTTAGGAAGCATTCCTATATGGCCATCTAAAGATCAGGTTATTTCATCTATGCCACCATGTTTTAAAGACACTTATCCCTCAACAAGATGCATCATTGACTGTACAGAGATCTTTGTGCAAGTGCCAACTAGCCTAATTACACAGAGTGCCCTTTACTCACACTATAAGCACCATGTGACATACAAAGCTCTAGTTGGAATCAGTCCCACGGGAGGAGTAAGTTTTGTGAGTCAGTTGTATCCAGGATCGCTATCAGATAAGGAAATAGTATCCAGGTGTGGTATCCTACACCCAGGACTTTGGGAGAAAGGAGATTCAATTATGGCAGGCAGGGGATTTACCATCCAGGAACTACTTGACCCACTTGGAATTAAGGTAAACATATCTACATTTCTTGATGGCAAGAAATAAACGTAACACTTTCAACGTGTTTTAATACTCTTGCACATGGATGAAGTCACCTAAATAAAATTGACAGAAACAACCCTTTTAATGTCTTGTCAAAAGTCACAGTATATTATTCTCTGGCTGATCCTTTTATGCCCAATGTCTACTTCTATTGATTACCACTGGAGCCTAAAGGCTACAATCTCCATAAAAATTAGAACATTTAGTTATGCCACATCTTGATCAGCTATACTCTGCAATGCACTAAACCAAATTCAGACCATGAGCTCAGGGAGAAACCATTTCACATAGAAGGTGCTTGTTTTGCATACTACCTGGTCAAAATAATCTTTATCAAACAGAACCCTAGTAATGATCATTCCCTTGAATAGAGAAACTACAAAGTCAATGCACTCTAAACCACAGAAACCAATAACCAGCTGTACTTGAGTGCAATACCCTAGGTGATGATCTTTCTTCAGGTTTGGTTTACCATCGACTAATTCTATGTAAAATAAGTCATCTTCCATTCCCTCCTGTGGGGTATGGTTCTTCTTCCCATTCTCAACATTTCAGTTCAATTGTTCCTATCTTCCCAGATGAAGAACATGGATCAATCACAAGGCCATCTGGACTGCCCTCAAGCCAAAACATGCTTGGAGGAATAACCATTCCTGTCTCCCTCAAGGTAATTGGCCTCTTCAAATAGTGCTTCATGACATCATAGTATTTCTCTCTCGCCACTGGCTCAAATTTTATGCCTTGCTTTAACTTTTTCTGTTGACATGGTGGCATTTCATCGAGAGGTTTAAAGGGCTGGTTAAGTTCCTTGGCAAGATTATTGAAACTTCTTTTTCTTACATAAATTCTGTGACACACTGATGGTCCAAGTCTATTTTTGCGGTGTTTAATCCATTCGTCGCATTCCCTTTGCTTAACAGTTTGTAATATCATTTGCAATATCATTGCTTTCTTGATGTGTCACCCTTAAGTGTTCAATGAAATTTTCTTGATCACTACTGAAATGGACAGCTTCAGGTAAATATGGGAATTGGCGTGGCAAGTTTATCTTGTAAATATCAAATGATTCAGCTTGGGCAAGGTTAACAGCTGGTTCCAGGTTAGTGACAACAGTAAAATTGAACTCCAAGGCACTTAATGGAAAGAGAGTGGAGATCCAACAAAAAGTGGTCCATACTTGGTGGTGTCTATCTTGCTCAGCAATTTAGGGTTTTTAGGGATGACATGCGAAAAACCAATAAGAGGATGAACTGATTCTAATTGCTTTTGCATTACCTGAACTCCAGGGATATCTAATTTTTGTCTTTCCTTGACCATTGGATCATACAGAGTTGGTTTTATCCCCTTGTTTGTTAACTCCTTTTGAACTGATGTACTCATTATAGGTTCTTTGGGAAGACCCTTCTCACCTTGGGAACAACAACAGAAACATACAGCAACATTCTGTTATTAATTTCAACTATTTGCAGCGGAACTGCCCGCAGGTAGCTACAGCTAATCAGGGAAGGGCTAGTCTAATTAATTAAAAAAAATAAAGTTCATATTTTACCTGGGATACCCCATTTCCTTGACATGCTTGTACATGTTGCTTCCTCAGGAGCCCTATCTAACTCTTCCAAGGAGTAACGGGCGATTTCAAGAAGACACATTACATGATTACAGTATCCACTGTTACCAGCTTTGCAAGTAAAGTGTGCCACGATTACACTTCCGGATGTTAAATCGAGTGACACCTCTAGATCGTGAATTGCCCTAGTGCTCGTGCTGCCTCGAAACTTTGCTTTTACCATGAATGAGTTAATAAATACTTTTGTGTACACTGTGTCTGATGAAAGATACCGTTCTTCTTTAAATTGTAACCCACGGTTTAGTGTTTTTTTAATAGGCTTAGAAGTGTCGTCAGCCTTTCGTTTACCACTTTTGTTCCGGTGCTAATCTATCTCTTTCTTTGTGAACAACGCTAAGCATTCAAGAGACTTGCACCATGGAACATCTCTCGAAGCTTTTACCTTCGGCTTTTATATGTCATCCGCCATGTTTGATTTTTGTCCACCCGAGCCTCGCTTTCATGCTTTAGCGTGTAGGCTTGTGACGTATGCGGGAAAGGTCTATTATAGTCGCGACAGAGTGATAGCATCTAAATTTAAATTTCTCAGACATTTTCCCAGGATACAATGCGGGAAAATGAGTCCCCATAAACTTAGTTGAAATTGCTAAGGATGCGTTGCCTTTCCAGAGTCCAGTTCAAATGTTTCATGCCGCTTTCGCGCTACGAGTTTGATTGATTTTATGCGTCGTATGACCATTCCTTAAAGTAGTTGCAGTTTTAATTCTATTCTGCGTCTTTCAGAATTCATAGTGGTCATAAGTCAAACACCGTTAACATTGTTGTTTGCAGTCCTTGACGAGACTCAGTCGCTATCACAGAGCAGAAAACGATAGCATTACTGAATAGAATGTTCTTCTATAGCGGTCACAAGTAGATCAGAGAATAAAAAGCCAGTTATGGTAGTCTTCACCAAATCACAGAAATACACATTACACACACTGGTGGATGTCAGCGTAGATTTCATTGATTAAAACTGTGCTATCAAAAGGAAAAGCAATTTCCAATGGATGTGTCGGTATTGATCCAGGCTCACATCCAAGTTTTATTACGTCAAATCCTCCTTTTTTATTTCTCAGCCAATCAGATGCAAATTCTGATTTCTCATAACTGCGTGCTTTTTCCAGCGCTGGATGCCAACTGCTTAAGTTGAATATGAGTTCCTAGAGCTTTCACTGTTTTTTCATTGTCCTAATCCACCGCTACGAGAACTTAACTTAGAATAAGAATAAGTTGTCCATAATCAAGTGAATTTTCGAGCACTGCATGCCAGATGCTTCCTTTAGATGTAAGTTCTCTTAGGGGGGAACAATAGGTTACATAAACTTGGATTTTTTAAAACTTAATAGATATGGCCTCCGAAAAGAAAAAGTAATTCACAAGGGATCCTATTGTAAATGGGATCTTAAGTACTAAAGAAAAAAATTGTCATCTTGAGCATGAAAATAAAAAATAAATATTGCGCGGGATAAGTTTTCTTCAACTTACCAGCTAAGTGATTGAAGAAGTGGCATGTAAAGTAAAACATATAGAAATAAATAAAGATATGCACCTTCAGCTAAAATACATCCAGTTGTTTATTAAGAAATGCTGCAAAATTTTTCCTTCACATAACACCTGTACCCCAGTTGGATGTAAACGCGCTGTAAAGGCGCCACGAAAATGCAATTGTTTTATTAAAAAATAAAGCATGTACTTACGTTCTAATGGTTTTATCAGAGCCAAGGCCATGGAATAGAAACAATAAGAAAAAAAAAAAAAAGAACAGAAATATGAATGGAATTACCTCACTAACAAGAGATTTGATATTCATTAAACACGTCCAAAAGCTCTGTACAATAGTTACTTCTGATATGTAAATATTTATAAAATCAAGGCTTAAGTCCTTAGTATAAAGTGAATGACACTTCAGTGTCACAGTCTTCTACAGATGCCTTTAAATCTAAATCTTTACTTAAACTGAGCCACTCAATCGAAACCGGATCCTCAGCTTCTTATGGTTCACCCTGAATTAATATCTTTAAAAGAACCCAGTTAAAAACGACTCAAAGCAGTTTTAGGCAAATACAACTTAGATAGTAGGGTGAATATCAGACTGCCGTGTTTATTAGTGATCATAATTTCTCATCCATACATTTGTTCCTAATTATATTTGTGAAACGAAAACTGTAATCTTTATTATTACCAAGAGTACATTACACTGAAACATATATTACATGATGGTTACTGCAGTAGTGAAAGTAGTGAAAAGACTTGCTAAACCCACCAAAATTGCTATTAAAAAAAACACATACTTACGGTCTTTTTGTCAGTCAAGGTAGGTAATGGGAAAGATGGAAATTTTAGTTAGTGATGCACATTTGTTATTGCTTTCATAGTTCTTGATCTTGGTATCGTTAAGGCAAGGTGTCTTGTTAATGAACGCTTGCCACAACTGTTGGGTACTCCAAATAGTAACCATATCAACAATGAATGGGGAATTCTAAGCGGAAAAGAGTCTTGGACATATTGTCAGCCACCATTGGTAAAAAGGTCACTTTGCCAAAGTATTCCTCTTGGCTGCACTTATAAATAGTGACTGTGGTGAAAACTATGCCCGCCCGATTCATTGTGAGGAAAGCTTACAACTCTACTCTTTCGCAAAAGGAGATAACGAAAAATCGTAATACCCCTGTTTCTCTCTCATAATGACTGAGTGGTGTGTCAGAAATGTGAAAATGAATGAGAAATAGTAAAAAAAAAAAAAAAGAAGATACTAACGACCTGTTTCCTCAACGACACGTTGGTGACCAGATAAAATAGAAAAAGGACATAAACTTAAATGTTGTGTCATTTTAAAGCCAGCTTAAAATACAAATTATTAATACGAATTAACTTTTGTCTTTGAACATATTTTTGTACTTATATCATAATCTCTTGCAGACACAAGAGATAGCAAACAGAAACAAAGAGCAGTTTAACGCTCCAAGTTATGGGCTCCTGTTTTGGGATAAGTGAACCATTTAGAGACAGGCGAAAACGATTAATGTTCCTTAACAAAAGATGAAGCGACATTTCACCGCCAATAAAGGAAGAAAAAGAAAGACAAAGAGATGATGACGATAGCAAGAAATAGTGACTGACTTACAAGCGAAACAGAACTTAATATATCTTGCAACGCTAAGAAAGTCAAATTGTTTTATTTGACCAAAATTTACATGAATCGCGAACCGCTTTGAAAAGTAAAAATAAAGAGAAATGCTTCGGGAAGTTTTGTTAAATTGTTCATTTTTTAGCTTTTTGCTTGAAACTCGATTTCTGAATTAAAATAGTTTCTTACCAGCTAAAATGTCCATAAACCATAATTTTAATGAGGAAAGAACGACAAAATAAATTGTTAGTTGAATTTAAGTGTTCCATACAAAATGATTGCACATATACTAAGACAACACACCGATACTAAATTTTACATTTTTTTTCTTTCACCGCATTGTGTGAATTCATTTTTGGGTTAGTGAGACATTTAACCTGTACAAAGGCCAATGATCCCAAACTGAAGAAGGCAAATGATAACACACAATGAAACTGTTGTACGCGAATGTTATTCTACTTTTCTAAGTAGCCGAATATACTCTGCGTAGGTTGTTTCACTTGTCCTAAAGTGATCTGATAGATACGTTGAGGAAAATATCGATTTTAGATGACTTAAGTTTCACCTACTAAGCGATTATCAGACTGAAGAGTATTCTACGAAAGCAGAATTATACGCTCATGTTTTTAATTAAAAAATTCAGTTAAAAAGTTATTTAGTTCGGTTGGAATTGTGCTTTCTATTACTGGTTACTGCAAGGAACTTTTTACCACAAGTGGCAATAATGTCGCAATCAGAGCGGCCAGTTTGCCGTTGTCGATATGAGTACAGACAAAGCTGCTCATGTCAACGTGACACGCACTCAAATAATGCCTTTATTCGACGTCGATATTTGTTGTCGATCAATCGGCTGCGCTTGAAGAATCCACAAACTTTTGGCCACTGTGAGGATGAATATCGTTGTCGATAAGAGTACAGACTACGCTAAACCACTGTCCGTTTGTTTAATGTACCTTAAGCAATCGCGATGTCAACTTGCTGAACAAAAGATCTGATCTGCTTAGAAAATGTCGGGCTAGATTGCAGAATATCCGGACACAAAAATGTCTTACTTGAGAAATTGCCACCGCAGTCCCTCAGTGGTGTTTAATAATGCTGCCCCCGCAGTCCGCAGTGGCAAGTATTTTGGTAAACCGACCGCATCATTAAATAGAGTCATCGCCGCGCGTTGCGAGTCGACCGCATCAACCCCTCAACCAAAATAAAGAAATATTGATTAGTTTTTTTCAAATTGTGTTTCTATGAACTTTAATTAATAGTAACTACCGATTAACAAAAAGCGAAGCGAACTATTAAATAGAGTCATCACCGCGCGTTTACGCGAACTATTAATAATAATTACACACATTTCAAATTAAACCTTACATACTTAGTCCGAGGAGGCGCAAGCTAATCGTAGAAAACGTTTTACTATATTTACAAAAGCAGTCATCGCAATTAACAAGGTTCATGTCGCCTCCACAAATAGAACATAATCGACATTTGGCCAGCAAACCTTCACCCATCAACCACTGAATAAGTCTATCTTTTTCGTTCAGTAAAACAATCAAGTTATCGTAACGCTTTTTTGTCTGCTTTCTCTCATCTCGCGCATAACTTCCCTTTGGGATGCCACATTGCGTCTCCTTGTCTTGTTTTTGGGCTTAAGGTGGAACATGTGTGCCTGCTGGATTGCCGGGTTTTTTTTTGATCCTATACACACTTGTAAACATATCTTACTAAACTACCTTTATTAATCAAAACAACCGCCTCCCTTTGTTTGTCCTAAGGATATGATATATTATTAAATGTGAGAACAAAACTCTTTTAATTCCTTAAATTTTAATTTCAGAGATTTAACAACTCTTAAATAATGAACAAACGAAAATTGCTTTCAATTACTCGCCAGAACAGTACCACTAGCATAAATCTTAGTGCAGACAACAGCTCACGTTATTCCAGTCATGTTAACCTCTTTCTTAGTTCACTGTAGTAAGCTAAGGATATGATATTCTAGTTATACTCGTGGTAATCCCTTCAAGAATGTATACCGTCTCCAAGCTTTACAAGCAAAACGAACAGGTATGGGTGAATTTACAGCGACGATTGAATTCTGTACAATTTTCTTACAGCAAGCTCTTCACTGACAACGAAATACACCGTTTTGTTAGAAATAAGGCTGTATCGGTTGGAAGCTCAAAAGGCTATTTTATTCCCACTTTGCTTACCACAACAGCCTTTATCCTCGCATGCAACGACTCCCGCGTTGAAGTCATTTCCACCCACAGGGAGCCTCTTAACCTGTTCACGATATTTGTTGGATATCCGGGGACTGGTGAGTATAACATATGTATATTTGGTTTTACGATGCCTTAACCAAAAATTTCCAATTTTTTTCCTCCGTTCGGCAACGGTTTACATGGGTTAGATCGTATCTGGCTAGTGTTGCAAACCTCTTGCTAACTCTAACTTAACCGTTATTTTTTAAGGGCCCTTTTCATAAACAAGACTTTTTGTTTCTACAACAGGAAAATCGTCTGCGATACAGCACGCGGCCCAAGATTCCCTAGAAGCTTCAGACCTAACCTCAACTGTACTCAGCAAAACAACTTCCTCAGGTCTGGTGAAGCATCTGGCCAAGAACAAGAAAGCCATTCTATTATCTCCGGAGGTGTTTGACAGAATCAACAAATTGATGAAGTCAGACGAGGACAACGCCACAGGAGACGTCCAGCTACTCTGCAAACTGTTCTCTGGTGAGCGCTGTTCCTATCACTACTCAACGGAAGACACGAGACTAATACCGCCTAACACTGCTTTCACCATCCTTGGCTCAACACAATTGTTAAACGCCGCCAAGCTCATCGCAAAGATGGACCATAGCCACGGTTTAATCGCCCGAGTTTTATTTGCTACTCCTCTAGCTTTAAGGCTTACGCTTTCCGAAATGGAGGCTGCTAAAGACTACCTATCAACTGAAGTCATGAGCGATTTCGAGGAAATCTTTCTGACTATTAATAATATTGCCAACAATACAGTTTACACCTTTGAGGACGACGCAATCGCCATTGTGCGTGAAAACCTTGACATGTTTGTCGCACAGGTAAATGAAGCAATTCAAGACGGCACAGTGCCTCCAAAATCCAAGACACCAGAACTTATCCCCCGCCTAGCTACAGCCCTACACGTCTTCAATCACGTCATAGCCGAACTGCTCGCTGGCGTCCCTTCCACGGAACCTCCAACCAAAATAAGCAAGTCAACACTGGAGAATGCCTCAGTCTTCGTTAACCATCTTGAGACTCAGAAGGGAATCTTATGTCAGGTAAAGCAACAGAAGTTTATTTTAAAGCAACATATTTTACTATTAAGTCGCATTTTGCCTTCATTAGAAAGGAATGCCCTCCGTCGAAAGTCTTTGGCTACGGTAACTGAATTTTACCAATAAAGCACTCATTGTAAAATACTCGTTTATGTTTTTCTTCCCAATTCAATCCTTTTCGTACATGCCTTAATTCTTGTGTAACTCCCTTTTATTCTCCTCCAGTTCCTCAAAGAAATCATTAATTCGTTTTGAGATAAAACGATCGAACAACCAACGAGCGATTCAGTCGAGGAGAGCATCCCTTTGTCACCTGGACCGGCAGTAACGTACAAAGCCTTTAAGCATGGAAAGAAATCATCTCCAACAATCGCTGAGGCAGAGTACGAGCGCGCCACAGAGTCCTTGCAGGCGGATGGGTTTGGAAGAATAGTACAATTCCGTGTTCCACGAGCTAGAGCTACAAGCAAAGTGTTTGTGAAGTCGAAACCAGATTCGTATCCGACCACAGCACCAGTAACAAGTACTGAGTTTCATATTGCTTTGGCTACACCAATACATAGAGACATTACTCAGCCAATAGTTAATTATCTTCAGTCAAATAACTTCCTTCAGTAATTTTAACAAACGTTTTCATCAACTTCTGGTGTCTGACCGTGCCTAAGAAGTTTTTTAACTCGCCAAGCATGTAAATTCATTTAAGCCTGTCACTTTCCCACTCCTTTTAGAATATTTTCCAACTTAGGTGCTTTTAAATTTAGGTTAGTTCATCCAACAAATCTCCTTTTTTTTCAACAATGTACGATGTAATTTAAATAAAGTCAAATTTATGGCTGATGTTTGAAATGAAGCATTGCTCTTAATTTTGCAGCGCGTTGACGACACCACTAATTAGGTAGCTTTCTCTTAAGCCTTCATTAAAAATCTATAGCTTACCCGTGTTGTCAAATCGAATTAGGTTATTACCCATGTCCACTAAGAATACTGACCAGGGTTAAGCAACTTAGAATAGTTATAAGGGTTAACGATTAGCTTCTTTTTATGGTTACACTGGGCGAAAAATCAGATTTGACGTCAGACAAATGCAGTCCAAATGTGGTTCAAATGTGATGTTTGTCATATTTGTCAGTATTTGACTTGAAGACAAATATGACATTTGTCCTAAAGATAAACAGGATAATTGTGCATTAGCTTTTGGGTGTAAATATGGACAAATGTGGTATTAATCTGAATTAAATATCATGATTTGTCCTGCTCTAAACAAGGACAAATGCGTTAAAGATGACATTTGTAAGAACAAATTCAAGACAAATGTAGGGCAAATATCATCTTTGTCATGGAATAATCCAAAATTCTCTTCCCCTCCATTGACCCTGTTGTCAATTTACACAAAATTGCTTTTTCCACATGTTATTTCAGTATTAGGGTTGCAAGTACCCAATAATACACTGCATTCAATAAAACATCAGAAATTTCATTGTTTCAGTGGCAGTTTAAAATGGAAATCGCATTTACTTTGATTAATTCAATCCTCTCACATCCAGTCATCTCACACCCACACTTCTGACTAAAATCAACACACATAAATGTATAGTAAATGGAAAATTTATCTAACATTTCTCTTTTATGTACAAACAAAACCATTTCTGTTAAAAGAAATTAGCATTTAATAAATAAATGTATTTAATCAGCCCCTGTACACTTATATATATACCATATATGTGATACAGAATATAACCTCAATAATGGGGAAAAGCTACAAGGAAAGTTTAAAATATAACATCATTGATTTTAAGTCTTTACAACACTCCTGCCAGCAGGACAATCTCGATAAAACATTTTCACATGAACTGTACTTAGTGTGTTATAATTCATAAAGAGGAGTTACTTCCAAAAAACTCCTACTCAGGTACTGCCTGCCCTATCAGTTTCAATACAGTAGGTTCTCTTTTTATGAGGCATTAAAAGACCCAACATCATCGCAACATACCAATTAGTCTTTGATCACATCACCAACACAGCTAATCCTACAAATTACTGTCAAACTGCTGGTAACTTTTTTTTGACAGGAACTCATCAGCGTTGTGTTGCAATGTTCCAGTATTGATTGAAAGTTTGCTGCATGAAATTAGCAACAGACTCACTTCATAGGAATTTAACTAAAAAAGTCATATTTCACATGACTACTTTTGAAGTGTGATTTCCTGACAATGGCAATTTGAATGCTATATTCTTGCAGTCTGTTACGTTGATAAACAGGCAAAAATTGAGCAATTTTATTTTGTTTCTTAGAAACAGATCAGCAATTACCTTGTTTTATATGGGAAAATGGAACTTGAAAATAATTCACAAACTATTCTAGCAAATTTGAAGTGAAAGTTGCAAGTTGCATTCAGCAAGCTGTCAATCAATATTTTTGCATCACAATGCAATATTCTAGAGTTCCCATCAGGAGGCAACCAGTTTGACTATAAATTTCTATAGTCAAATGTTAACCAGATGTTCTTTTGATGGCAACCTTGCAAATTTCTACCTCCACATTGGTATTTGATGACAGTCTGAGTCGAGCAAGCTGCAACCTATGTGAGCAGGTTGAGTCTTTCAATTTGAATTTGCTGAGTAAGTTCTCAAGCCCTGGTTTTCATTTTGCCATATAAAGTCAGGTAAGACAAACTAAGTTTCAAATAAACAGAATGATATTGCCTAATATTTGCTGTTAATCAACAGACTGCGATGAATTAGTGACAGACTTAGCTCCAAATTGCCAAACTGTGAATTTTCCTTAAAAATTCAAATCTGTCCTTCAAGGTTATGGCTTACACTTTTAATTTTGAAGCACGATTCCTGGTTTTGCTAATTTAACTAAGTCCGTCACTTATTTTTCGCAGTCTCTTGATAAACAGGCAGGCGATGGCTAACTGAATTTACTCTGTTTCTTTGAAACAGAGCTGGTATTACCTTGTTTTATACCGCAAAATGAAAACGGGAACTTGGAAACTTGCTTGAGCAAATTTGATAGCAAAAGTTGCAACTTACTTGTACAGGTTGAAACTTGCTCGACTCAAGCTGTCAATCAATTACCAATGACGAGGCAAAAGTTTGCAAGTTTGCAATAAAAAGAATACCCAGTTTGACTGTAAGCATCTGAGGCTTTATTTTTGGCTACAAAATTAACTATCAAGCTATAAAATTCAAATTTTTTTTACAACAATCACCACAATAGCTAATTACTTTCCTTATAGTGTTGTTGACACTAAAGTTTTGAAACTGATGCAAGTGACAACACATCTGGTCAAAACAAAAAAATAATTGGTCACGTGATAAAAATTTTTAGTCATTTCTGTTTAGGATAGGTACACCATCATTCACTCACGTTGTGACCCCTTTGATTCCTCCTAGAGTTTATTACTCTTTCATCCTGCTTGTTTGCCACTTGGGGCAAACCCTCATTCCTCATGTGGGTTAAAAACTCCACTCATTTTGGCCTTGAGGGTTTTAAATTAAATCTTTAAGGCACCTGTGACAAAAGCAATTCAAAAATTATATCACAAATATTGATCATTGTCCAGAATAAAAGAAAAATACCTCCGAAAAATAGTATTACTAAAAATGTCTGAATGTTGCCCTCATTTTTCTTGTTTGCTATTGGATAAATGGACCCAACAAAAGAATCTTCAAAAGTGACCAAAGTACATACAAATTACTGCAAACACCTTAATTTTCACGTTCTTAGTCAATCATATCATCAATGGATAAACTTAGCAGAATAGCTGTGTGACCAGGCTCACAATTGTGCATGACATTGCAATATTTTTGTTATAATTTTAGAATTACATCTTCAAAAACTATTTCCTATGATAATCAAATTACCATACACACAGGATTTGCATCATAAATTTCCTTTAAGTCGCACCATCACACCTAACTATTTCCTATGATAACCAAATCATCCTAAACACAGGATTTGCAGCTAAATTTCCTTTAGAATGATCACACCTTACTTCCAAAATTTTAGAGGATTTCCTGCTATTGTTCGATTCCTTATAAAAGAAGTACAGTTAGTTAGTTTAACTCAGTAGTTCAGAGTGTCAAGACCAGCACTTACAAGCTCAGAACCTTTGGTCACAAAAAAAGTAACTCCAGTACATGTAACCTTAAGTTAGTGACGTATTTTACTGAGGATTTGCTTGCAATCACCCTTTCTTTTTATCAGTATTATTTCTTTTGTACTTTCCTGTATAAATAAATTTTATTGCGGCTATAAGTCTGTCTCGTTGTTCAAATAACAACATCACAACCTGCCTCGGTCTCAGCTGGTTTAAGTTAAAGGGTAGAGAGGTACTATGGAAGTAAAGTGTCTCTCCCAAGAACACACAATACAACACACTGGTCCAGGCCAATGCTCAAACCCAAATGTCTGATCCACAGTCCAATGTGCTAGCTATTAAGCCACCAAATATTATAGTCATAATTATAGAAAATTAATCTATACTTACACTCTAATATAACAGGATCAGCCTCTTTGAAAGCTGATGTTGCTCTGACACCTCTTTCGATTGCTTGGGTAACCTCAAGGTTGGTGTGATCATTAAAACTGAAAAGCAAAATGAGGTTAAGCTTTTAAGTACTTGGGTTGATGTATACTGTAACTCAAATTAATAGAAACACTCAAGACATATATTGTTCAGTAGAAGTTTGGGAGAACCAAAAAAGTTGCTAAACACTGGCCTATGGCTCATATTCCCACAGCATTTCTCATTCTCCCAGCTTACCTATGACAGTTCGACTATCATGCACCATTTCACCAGGGCTTTATGAAAACACAAAATCATACATATCCCTGATCATCTGAGATGGTCGGGGATAAATCGGGACTGCTTCTATTTACCTGATGGCTGCCAGATTTCAGCAATCATTCCCAACATATGAAAATATAAATTGGCAAAATCTGGGACGGTCACGAAACAGCAAAATCCCGGAGCTTCTGGGACTTTCCCAACATACATGTACAAAAAACCCGGCTTACATCACAGACAGCGCATCTTAAAAATTTGGCCAAGTTTTCCAAGTCTGCCATTCTCAATCTTGCCCAATCTTAACCATCTTTGTTCCTTTTTGGTTTATTGTTACCTCTTTGGTGTTTTTCTAACTTAGAAAACTAAATTTGAAAGTAATTTTTGTACATCAGCAAAAGGGCTCAAAATTTCATGACATAGCTCCTTTAAAACTACATACTACAATAACTCACAATAAATTTCGTCCTTTAAAAACAAAATGGCCATCTATTGTTATGACGGCTATGTGCATGAAATCAGCAACAAAGTGTTATCAACAAGCTGTTATCAACACCGTGACGTCTCAAAGTTCAGATAACCAAAATACTCACCACCATATCTCGTGGAAGGTTTTCACTTTTCCTTTTTTCTGCCATTGCGGGTGCTGACTTTTGGCCTTGTAAGTTGTCAATTTATTCTGTAAGAACAAGTTTTCACTGAAGTGCGTCAAACTGCCCTTCGTGGTCGGAACAACTCGCCCTAGCGTTTACATGAGACAGTGGCGTGGTGGCTGGAGTTGATCGGCTCCTCGATGAGGAGGAAGATGGCGTTCCGCAGGGCACAATTGAAGGCAAGCGAGTGGAGGCGACTGGCTGATAAACTGGCGAGGTCTCTTCTGAATCACCATTACTGTCAAGCTGCAAATCACGACGGATATGATTTTCAGATCGAGATCTCTCGATGGAAATCCGCGGACGGTCTTGCGCTCGAGGAACGACTGCAGTTGTCCCTGGAGTTGTCTAAATATTCAAAGAGCAAAACGAGTGAATTGCTGACCTGTCTTACTGACCTACGTTTAATTAATACACGTAAAAGCTTACCGTTCGACGGTGAAAGTGCCTAGACGTTAGCGGTGACTCGGAAAGCTCGTCAAAATCAATCCCTGCATTGCTCGATCTGTTTCTGTGAAACATATTACAAAACTGCGGAGTAACTTTTGGTTAAAGGCTTGCTTCAACGAAGACGTAACACTTGGACGAAAGACGCTTTAAATTTGAAGTGACGTTCGAAATCCCGCCGATTATGTTAATGTCCAAGAATTCGAATTACACAAAGCGTCGCGCGAGGGCCTTTAGGGATTACCTGCGCATGCACTTCCGAAAATTTGCATATTTGTTTTGCGGACCGGAGTGCAGCGGCAAATGTTACTGTAATAGAGTCCTAAAGTGCTTACGTCACGTTTCCATAGCACCGGAATTCTGTGGTCTAAACAAACCAATATGGCGTCCCTAGCGTGACACATTGTCGTTGACCTCGAGCACTTCAAGAGCTATAATAGCGCAATTTATCCTCCAATAATAGAAATAAGATAAAGAGAATCAAGATAACCTTTGGCCTTACTATTGAAGAGTATAATAAGCGGACAAAAGCACCTGGTGAGCAATAATTCGAGTCAAAACGCAACGGAGACGAAGTTTGCGATGGGCCAGTGTTTTCATCCAGATTGCAATCACACATCTGAAAGCCACTGCTGCCGATTCTTTTCGTTTCCAGACCAGAAAAAACATAAAACACTCTATGATAAGTGGATATCATTTGTAAGGTGAGTATTTTTCGAAAAATATATATTTCGATGCTGTACCATCGATTAGAAATAGCTGTTTTTTTTTTAATCTCAAACTGATTCACGATTAGCTGTTTCTCTTTCTTGTCTTATTTGTTTTCTCGCGGCTTTGCCTTTCCTTGTCTTCAGTCTTGATCTAAGATTATTTAGTTACTAAAAAACTATATGATAGTTGTGAGTATCAAAGCTTTTACACTAACTAGTATTAAGTAACAAGCTCAGAGAAATACTCGCTTCGCATTCACGTCTTAGACTACAAGGTTAAGCATGTGACCAACTAAACTTTGGGTTTTTTAAGCGCAAGTATAGTAACTGCTTCTGTCTTTTTCTGTTATAGGAGAGGAGATAGAAAGCCCAGCAAACATTCGCGACTTTGCAGTTGTCACTTTAAAGATGGGCGAAAAGAAAATATGCCAACCATCAGTGACAGAAACAGGCACAAACTGTTTGATAGTTTGGACTTGCTGCCAGGTACAGGACCAACACCTCCCAGTACACCTACCCCCAAGAAAAAACGGAAAGTGTCTGCCGAGCCCACGAAATTACCAACTGTAGCATCTGTGCTTGAAGAGATTAAAGAGAACTCTGAACCATGTTCCACTGAATGCTCACAAGAGGAAAAGACAAGTTCCAAAGAAGCTCTGCTGTCAATAGAGCTTGATATGACTTCAACAGAACTTGCTAAACACAAGGAAATGTCAAGTTACTATAGTGCACACTACTCTGCTAAGAGCTTGAGCCCTGAGGTGATACGGATGGAGACAGGTCTACCCACTAAGGATGTTCTTGATATTGTTGTGGGATATGTTTCAAGATTCAAGGGTGTGAAATAAACTATTATGCTGGATGGAAGGTTGAGGGGATCACACTTGAGGACCAGATATTTATCACTCTGATGAAACTGAAACAAAATTATACCAATCTACATTTAGCCCAGTTGTTTTCATGCAGTGTTGCAACTGTTGCTAACATAGTACTAACTTTTGTCCATGTTTTGCATTCTCTCCTGTTCAAAGACATCATGACAACCGTGCCATCTAGAGAAAAGAACAAGATGTGTTTGCCATCCTCTTTCACTGAGTACAGCAGTTGCCGCATTGTGATTGATTGTACAGACATT
Organism: Stylophora pistillata; assembly: GCF_964205215.1. Lineage (NCBI taxonomy): Eukaryota > Metazoa > Cnidaria > Anthozoa > Scleractinia > Pocilloporidae > Stylophora > Stylophora pistillata. The sequence continues at coordinate 25,739,284 of NC_142523.1, forward strand.
GAAATTGCTGCACCTAAGCTCATGTCCCAGCAGAATGCTACAAATTCCAGCTACAGGGGAATGAACTCTTTCAAAGTCATTATAGGGGTTGCCCCAAATGGAGTTATAACCTATGTTAGTGATCTTTTTCCTGGCTCAGTCAGTGACAAGGTCATGGTTAAAGAGTCTGGGTTTTGTAAACATTTGAGTGCTGGTGATCTTGTTCTGGCAGACAAAGGTTTTCTCATCAGCGATGTAGTTCCAAGAGGTGTTTCAGTGAACATACCACCATTTCTCAACAATGGAAAGTTTACAGAGAGTGAGGCAAGGGCGACAAAATCAAGAGCTCGATGTCGCATCCACGTAGAGCGTGCAAATGCAAGACTTAAGAGTTTTCGCATCCTTGGCTTCATCCCAGCATTTTTGAGGTGCCATGCTGACAAGCTATGCCAACTGTGCTCAGCTCTTGTTAATTTGCAGTATCCATTGATCAAGGATGGCTGCGAAGACTTTGAATTTGACTGAATAGAACTTTTTTTCAACTAAATTATAGTACAATGAGTTTTTAATATTATTTTTGTATTACTAGAAGCCCTAATGTAACAGATCAAATGGTATTGACATAGCTTTGGTCAAAAATATGATGTGGTCAGTTTTACATTTTCCTGATATTCATCTCCTTTATGTTCATTAATACAAACTACTATGTGTTCTGTGAAAATAGATTATAATGAAATCCAGTGACATTCTTAAATTGTCATTTCAACTAAATCCAGGTCAGGGGCATGTGACCAGTATGGAATTCTTTCGTCCAGTAGTTCCAAGTGTGAAAGTCCTGCTAGCTGAAAGGTTTTACTTTTGTGTCTGTGAAGCTGGGAGCCTGAGTCCAGGTGTATAAAACTAAAGCCACACTTAAATTAGCTTTAAGGGATGGTGAGAGGTAGTCAGAAAAAATAACCTGTGCTGCATGGATTTTGTTTTGGCTCTCACCCTTTCCCTTTGCATTGCTATGCAAGCCTACTTAAGTGTGGCATAAGTTTTATGTACCTGGGCCCTGTTGAGTAACCAGGATAAGTGTTACCAGCTACCAGTAGCCATTGGTTGCAAAAAAAAATTGTTTAAGCTTGCTTTCAGGAAGAATGTAATTTATTATTAAGTTACTATGCTAAATGGAAAAATGTGGGTTCTTCATCTTGTGTCTCTATCTGAGTGTAGAATATGTAATGTTATATTAAGAAATTAATGTATGAAATTTAAAAAAATACCTTTTAACATTAGCTACTGCCTATTTACATTAGCTCCCACTCCCCCCCTTCCCCCCCACTTTGATTATGTCCAGCATCTGTGCACCACTTTTCAAAGTTCTCCCTCGGTAATCTTTGGGAATAGTTGATGAAAGTAAAAATCACTCAAGATAGTAATATTGTGCTCCCAAGATTCATCTCATTCAATCTTGATAACAACACTATCCTTTGTGGTCCATACAACAAAGTAGCAGAATTTGCGCTTTGTCAGGAACATCTGGCCTTGACACTGATGCCAGTAAACATATGTGGTAGACAGCGTATAATTCCCTTCCTTCTCCTCCAAGTAAAAGTCTTTGTGCCCACAAGCTTCCTTGATTGTCGCATTTCGATGTGTGTAGGGGCACTTACACTCAATCACCGAGTCGTCTCCCACAAGTCCATCAGGGGAAGCACCCAGAACTCCCGACTCGTGTAGCCAAAGGCCGGTCTGTACAGGTGTAAAGTTTGTGATGTTGGTGAAGGACTTCAGGGCCTCAGTCTCATTGTCCTGTCCCCATGCAATTGCTTTAACTCCACTCAAGTTGTATTCCCCAAGTAGTCGCTTGATAAGGGACGGTGTAACTCTTTTTGCCTGGAGGACGGAGCCAAAATTACTAGCAGTCAGGCGGCCTCTACGAGCTTGGTGCCATGCAGGGCTGTTTCGCTGGCCAGCCGTGAGGGTGCTCACAACATTTATGGTTCTCTAGCTAGCTCCTCTACTTTGGCATTCTCAATCAAGTACTCTAATTGTTTTTCCTTCGTAGATGCAATAAGGAAACCTTCTGAGTAAATGATATCCTCAATCGTCTTGATCGAGAGAGGGGTAGCAGGTTGTGGTTCGGGACTCAAGATCCAGCAGGTCCCTGTAAATTTGCCATAGCGCTTTAGTTCGCTGTACAGCCACATCCGATCTTCTCGGCTAGGATCGCGCGCCAAAGGGCTGTAATCCTTCTTCTTCGGTGGCGCTGGAAACATCTGGCTTGCAGACTGTACGCTTTCTGCCTTTCGCTTTCGTTTCCATTGGCATTCCAGGTCCGTCCTGCTAAGGTTATGGATGCCATAAATAAATATGGCTGCCGTGTGACTGCACTTGAACTCGCCGCGAGGACACTCGCATTCTGTGTTTTTGATTTCAAGGTTTTCATCGAGATAAATCTGATAAAAAGATAATTCGAAACAGACACGTAAGTTGCAATATATATTCCGCAATATAAACATTAAATTGGAGGTGAAATCGGGGTTGGGAGTTCTTCGAATTGAACATACGTGTTGTGATCCCAAATTGGCAACTTACTGTGACTTTGTAGTCCTTATTTTTCATGCTTGCTTGGACTTCACCTTTGATAACTCCCCTGGAATAAATAAAGCTTTGGACATGGTCGAATTTGAAGTGGTTTTCTCCGCGATCAAGCGATTTCTGCTCTCCAGAAAAGAAAGAAACGAGTGAGCATATCGATAAAGACGCCATGTTTGAAGTATGAGTTTAAACTGTTTAGACCAGAAAAAAATGCTGTCATGGCAACGTGACGTCACACTTTAGGACTCTATGCTCGTCAGTTCTCGTCATTTGTTAGCTCAATATCTTTTCTCAATTCGAAAAGGAGGGAAAAAGAGTTATTACTGCAGTCACTGTGATGACTTTTTCAGTCGAGGTACCCGATCAAGACATCTCGAAATTGCCTCTGAAAGTGACAATAGCGCTAGCGACGTCGAGAGAGATTCTGAAGTACACTGCTTGGAATCCTACGATAGTTTTGAGGATCATGAGGAATACCTCAGTGCAGATTTAGCCCTGTCCCTATCCCTTGTTCTATCTTTTTTATTTACTTTTAACACAATGACATTTCTCTTCTTTTCGACAGGCTAATGGGGGACATTGGCTTGGGTTTTTACTAATAAAATACGAACAGTACCGCAGAAGTTAACAGTCAGTTCAGGCAACTGTATGGCTTGCACCGGTCAAGTCACGCAATTCCTTGTACGAGCCTCTACCAATATTCAGTTTGTTTTAATAAAAATCACACTTTTGATCCAGACAAAAAATGCCCAAATCTTAGTGATCTCCTTAGAGATACAAAGTAGGGGAACTGAATAGATCACCCAACGGGGGACGCGAGTGAAAAAAAACGTCTCCGTGGGGTAAAATAGGGTTCGTATGATGTTGAACACATTTGTCTGTTTTGTCTAATATTTGTCCTTGAATGAAATATGGCTTCATATTTAAACAATATTTGTCTTGCATTTATCACGGACAAATACGATAACATATTTGTCACCCATTTGAAGTCTTTGCGACCAGGACAAAAATGTAAAGTCAGATTTGTCTCACATTTGACCTGGAGCCAAATTTGTTCAAATCCATTATTTCATCCAGTGTTAGGGTTTTATCTTCTTTTTAGGGTTTTGGTTTTCCCTCAGCTAAAAATAATCATTACGTTTAAGCATCTTAGAAGAGTTAGACAAATTTCTTTCATAGACTACGGGACTGCGGAACGCCATTAAAACTTCACAATGACAACGGGTTAGAGTTTGCCTTTCTTAAATGGGGGTAGTCGCTGGCATTTTTACCACGAGGGCTCACAAAATGCATTTCCGAGAGCCGCTCGCACGCGTTCCGCCTTTGTCCGATGAGAGTAAAAAGGCTATTGATGGAATAACTTGCGACTTTTGGGCGGATAGGCTATTATCCTTTTAAAAAGGCTTTAACAACTCGGGCTAATTTCGTGGCATCAAATTAGTATCCTTTTGTTTATATTTTTCTGCGCAAATTTTATTCATCGACTCTGGGACTGCGGACCGCGGTGGCATTTCATCCTACTCCTTGCCCTTTAACAAATTTCATTCAAAGACAACAAGAATGCGTACCGCGGTGGCAGTTTATAGTACTCCTTGCCCATCTGAACACATTTCATTCATCGACTACGGGACTGCGGACCGCAGTGGCAGTTCATCCTACTCCTTGCCCTATAACAAATTTCATTCAACGACAACGGGACTGCGGACCGCGGGAGCAGTCCACTTATAACAAGCGTGAGTGGAAGGGTATTCTGCAATCGCTCCAAATGTCGCCTTGAGAACAATTATTTTTATTACGATTAGGAAATTTACAGAGAGAGAAGGCACATTAGCACACCAACCACAATTCATAAATAAAACTCAATTATCAGTTATGGAAAGGATGACAGGTTCTGCGCGTATTTCACTTGTTGATAATCAACTTGCTTCATATAATTCAAATCCAATAGATACCATCATCGTAACTAATAACTATTAAGGAGCGTAAATGTTACTTACTCCCTGATTTGTCAAATTTGCGGTCCAATGTGCCAGGTTAAAAGGAAAATGAGGAAAACAAGAAAAGAAGAAAGTAAATGTACCAGAGTAATCAGGTGCAGACAAGAGCTTAAAGTGAAAAAGGCAAATAATAACAAAAAAGGAAACTGTTCTACATGGATGATTTTCTACTTCTTCTAAGTGGTTGAATATACTCTGCGTAGGTTGTTTCACTTGTCCTAAGGCGCTCTGATAGATACGCTGAGAAAAAACATCGACTTTAGATAACTCAAGTTTCACATACTCGGTGATCACCAGATTGGAGAGTTTTCTGCGCAAGTAGAATTGTGCGCTTAAAAATTAATTTAATTAATTCAATAAGGAAAATCCTGTACGGTTGGAATTGCGCTTTCTATTACTGGTCACGATAAGAAGCTTTTTACCACAGTTGGCAATAATGCCGCAATCTGATCGGCCAATTTGCCATTGTTGATATGAGTACAGACAACGCTACTCAAGTCAACGTGGCACGCACATTAATAATCTTTTAAGTGATGTCGATATTTATTGTGGACTCACTCAGCTGCGCTTCGAGATTCCACAACATTTTAACCACTATGGGGATGAATATCGTCTTCAATAAAAGTCTAGGCTACGCTAAATCAATGTCAATTTGTTTAATGAAACATAAGCAATCGCAATGCCAGCTTGCTAAACAAAAGATCTGAACTGCTTAGAAAGCGTCGCCTTCACAACAATTATTTTTCGCGAGGATTAGGATTTTTAGAGAGAGAGAAAGCACATTAGCACACCAACTACAATTCATAAATAAAACTCAATTATCAGGTACGGAAAGGAAGACAGGTTCTGCGCGTATTGCACTTGTTGATAATCAACTTGCTTCAAATAATTCAAATCCAATAGATACCATCATCGTAACTAATAACTATTAAGGAATGTAAATGTTACTTACGGGCTGTTTTGTCAAATTTGCGGTCCAATGTGCCAGGTTAAAAGGAAAATGAGGAAACCAAGAATAGAAGAAAGTAAATGTACCAGAGTAATCAGGTGCAGACAAGAACTTAAAGTGAAAAAGGCAAATAATAACAAAAAAGGAAACTGTTCTACATGGATGATTTTCTACTTCTTTTAAGTGGTTGAATATACTCTGCGTATGTTGTTTCACTTGTCCTAAGGCGCTCTGATAGATACGCTGAGAAAAACATCGACTTTAGATAACTCAAGTTTCACATACTCGGTGATCACCAGATTGGAGAGTTTTCTACGCAAGTAGAATTGTGCGCTTAAAGTTTAACTTAATTAATTCAATAAGGAAAATCCTGTTCGGTTGGAATTGCGCTTTCTATTACTGGTCACGATAAGAAGCTTTTTACCACAGTTGGCAATAATGCCGCAATCTGATCGGCCAATTCACCATTGTCGATATGAGTACAGACAACGCTACTCAAGTCAACGTGGCACGCACATTAATAATCTTTTAAGTGATGTCGATATTTATTGTGGACTCACTCAGCTGCGCTTCGAGATTCCACAACATTTTAACTACTATGGGGATGAATATTGTCTTCAATAAAAGTCCAGGCTACGCTAAGTCAATGTCAATTTGTTTAATGAAACATAAGCAATCGCAATGCCAGCTTGCTAAACAAAAGATCTGAACTGCTTAGAAAGCGTCGCCTTCACAACAATTATTTTTCGAGAGGATTAGGATTTTTAGAGAGAGAGAAAACACATTAGCACACCAACTACAATTCATAAATAAAACTCAATTATCAGGTACGGAGAGGAAGACAGGTTCTGCGCGTATTGCACTTGTTGATAATCAACTTGCTTCAAATAATTCAAATCCAATAGATACCATCATCGTAACTAATAACTATTAAGGAACGTAAATGTTACTTACTCCCTGATTTGTCAAATTTGCGGTCCAATGTGCTAGGTTAAAAGGAAAATGAGGAAAACAAGAAAAGAAGAAAGTAAATGTACCAGAGTAATCAGGTGCAGACAAGAACTTAAAGTGAAAAAGGCAAATAATAACAAAAAAGGAAACTGTTCTGCATGGATGATTTTCTACTTCTTTTAAGTTAGCCCTTCGTCATTCGCTCCGACGAAGGGCTAACGCTCGAAACGTCAGCTTTTTTAATCGTTACGGTGGCCAATTTACCATTTCAACTTTGTTGATATATCGAAATTATTTCGTTAGTCCCACCGACGCAGCCCCAAACAGTTTCCGTCGAAACTATCAGCCTTTATTCATTGTTTATTTGTTTTGTATCGCAAGGTGTACGACGGCAATTGAGAAGTACCCTCCATCAAATAAAAAGGAAAGAGAAAACGAAAGGTGGAAAATAACGAACTGGAACAACGATTGAAAATAAACTAATATAGCACAGATATCAGTAAAAAAAAAAAAAATAGAGAAGAGTTTCGATCCGTTAAAGCATAGAGAACTACTTTTCAATTTTATTGCAAAGTTTCATTGGTCATTACTCTTTTTTTGAGATCTACAAAATCGAGACAAATTATTCTTAGAAAGGATTTCAAATGCAACAGAAACATAATTAATGTTACTTACAAGCTAATTTGTCGTATGACCCAAATGAATCAGATGAAAGAGAAAGGAAAAAGAAATAGCAAAAAAGTAAGTAAATTAGAACATGATTTCAGTAAAAATTGAAAGAAAAAGCAAAGTCCAACTAGTGAAATTGAAGCGGTATAAAGATCTTTTTAATGGATTTCGGGCATTATACATACGAATTTGACTCGATTATTAATTGCTCAGGGCGCACTGAACTCAGCCAATCTTCTTTCAGAATATAGCTGCAATTTTCAAGTGGCTCTGAGTTGAGTACAATTCCCAACGAGTCTTTCGGGATCTATGAAATGGTGCATATTTGAGGCAGAGAGCGAAAAAAGTGGTTAAAAAATGCTGTCATAAAAAAAAATTGGATGGATGGAACAACTTCATTTCTCAGAAGCCTCAGACTACTTAGACCGCCGGTTTCAAATTTCCTCAACTGTTTTATTTTTATCATCCTTTGATAAATATGGTAAAAGACAAAAGAAATTATCATTTTGATAGTGGTAAATGTTAATATTCTTAAGACAAAACCTGTCTCAGTAGGAAAAATTTTAAGCTTTCTATATCAAATATAACCATCTCACAATATAGTCCCTTTGCATGTTCATCGCGATGTTTCGGCCGCATAGAGCGAGTTTTAATTTTCTCCAATCTAGAGATCGAGGTCGACTAGATTCGAGTTATCCCATGAACCGTTCTTTTTTTTAAGCTATGATTGGGTGGAATCTTACAAACGCAATTGATAAATTTTGAAAATAAATGATAACGGTGGTTCGCTGTCTTACTTTTCTCCTACCGTTACATATTTGGATAACTCGAATTTACAGTGACCAACTCAGCCCGCTTCGTATTTAACTTCAGCGGCGAAACAATCCAAGACAACGAGACCATAGCGCCTTGCGTCGTCTAGTCACTGTTAACAAACGTTTTAATTGAGGCAGCTATAAAAGCAGCTTTACAGAAACTGGAAAACGATTCTAGCATCTCCCATAGTATGGCACTATCACCAAGTCAGATAACGGAAATCTTGAGCCTAGAGATTTAAATATTACCATCCCTATAACGGATCAATTTACGAACAGATAGAAGACACATAGACTACATCGGGAGAAAAACAATAATTTATCATCTAAACGGAGCATTCACTCCGATGAGAAACCTTTTCGTCTTAGATGCTACCCCCTTAGAAATAAACGCAGCATTAGGGACAGGAAGGATCTCCTAATCAACAAAGTCAAGTTCTGACTTTTTCATTACAGGATGACAAAAGGAGGTTTTCCAATTTTAAGGAATATAACCACTAAGAAGAGACAAACGCAAATTCAATAGAGATATAATTAATGTTACTTACCAGCTAATTTGTTATAAGGCCCAAATGAATCAGGTAAAAGAGAAAGTAACGTAAGTAAATTTGAGCATGATATAAAAATAGGCAGTTAAGGCTGCATATAGCTACTGCTGTCGCATCCCACATACTTTAATACCCTGTTACGTAAGAGAAGGATGATTCCAGAATATAGAGAGTAATTGTCACTCAACAAAGATTCAAATTGTTACAAATAATCATATTAACTATAGTGGAAACAATAAAAAAAATATGTAAAAAATAACAATAAAAGATTGTACTAATAACTTATAAGGAATAGCTGAAGAACCTCTCCGTTTATTAAAAATTGTATTCTTAGTCAGACTTTTATTTCATACAACAGGGTGTTCTGAATGACAAATTTAGCGGCTCTTTAGAGCATTTGTCAATGATTGAAATGTTAAAATGCTCTCTTATTGAATAAATAACGTTGTTCTTCAAAGTTAGCAGGATGCGCAGATCAAACCTTTCTAGATAGTGTATCACATGCTAGTTCCGCGTTACTTCCGAATATATGTAAGACACTTAAAAAAGACATCACAGTGATAGTGGGTGACAATATTTCAAGATAAGAGTGAAGTAGCAATGAGGAAGCACGATCTGATTGACAAGAGGCACTAAAGCGGAAAGTATTTTCTTAAGGAGTAACAGGGCTAGCACAGGCTTTGGTTGATAAATTTGAAACATGTTAGGATTTTCCTCGACGAGTTCGAACAACGACGAAAAATAAAGAAAGAGATAGGGCGCAATTTTTTTTTCTTAGTCACCATGTTCTGATAGAATGTGAAATGGCTCCTTGAAGAGTGATATAGCCTACGAGGGTCACCTATATTTGATTTTCTTCCCTATTTTTGGAATCCATGAACACAAAAACTTCAAGGCATACGTAATCAGATAGCACAGATCGACAACTACGCATTACTTCATAACAGCCGCGTTCTTAGAACAAAACCCTAAGACAGACAAGGCAGGCTTAAGTGCAGCTCGACCCAGGCCGACCGAGTAGCCCGCCATTTTTACATTTTTTGTACCGCGTATCTAAAACGTGATAATTATGGAAAACGATAAAAACACTTACGAACACGTGTAACCGTTTGTGTGAAGTTAAGTCAGAGATCGACTAAATAAACAACTCAGAGATGATCACCGATCAATTTACGCAGCGCATCCCAACCCAGCCTCTTGTTTTATCATTTCATTTTTAAATTTAATTCCGATTATAAGCCGCACAAGTTCGACAAACCTATAACTACACGCAGGTTTGGAAGTAAGTGTGTTTAGTGAGCTATAATATAATCGCTGACATCGATTTTCTGAGAGGCGGTGCTATGAGTTCAAAATAACGCTCAAAATCATTTGTTTCCACGAAGCTGGACTAGAACACTGCGAAAAACAACAATAAGAAACCTTCGATCTTTGGTATTTAAGGTCTAAACTGTATTATAAAATACATTATGTGTAGTTTTCAGTTCTCTTTTTTCTATTTATCCGTTTTTTAATCATTTTTATTTTTCATAAATCGAGTAGTCTATGAAAAAACCCATGTGTATACCCAAAGCGAAAAAGCTAACATGGTGTAATCTTGACCGAACAATCAAAATCAGATCGACTTAAGGTGGCTCGTGCCAGTTTCCTCGCGAGGGGAACAGGTCACTCTTGCGTGACGCGCGTTTGAGAAATGTGCTAAAGAAGCGCGAGATCAAAAGATGAAAATTCAAAACAAAGATGGCGGCGCGTGGAATTTTTTCTACCTTTGTGAGAAGTTTACCTAAGAGCTTGTATTTGATGTGTTGAGCGGCCACTGTGAATGCAGGAGATAGAAACTAAGATAACGAAGACGATTTTCGGAGAATTAAAGGTTGCTTCACTTCACATTTAAAAGAAATATTCAACCGATATAAAATCTTGCGACGGCGAAAAAGAAGAACTCAGTCAAGGATAATCTACCTGAGGTCGAAGAGGACTTTGAAACCTCAAGGAAAATAATATGATATAGTCAGAAGTCATGTGTAGGATTTTTAAGATGAGCTCGGGAGGCTGTCTTTGACGGCTGTTTAATGATTTTCTTAGCAGTAAACGTCTGTAAACATCAGATCGTAGGTGCTCGCGCGAGCACACGCAATTGTCAGTGGCAGGTAAAACAGATCATGAGCAAATGTCGATCTTTAAATGCGCGAGAACGCGCGTGGAAATTGCTAAACTCACGAAAGCTATTGCATGAAAAAAAGTCAGGTGACCCCTTCATTTTATTGTTCCAATATGACAATAGCGTCGAAAGGAATTATCAGAAAAAAAAATAGAAAATTCTACCGAAGGAAATTTGTGATGTGTGAAAACTGCCCTTTTTGTAGATTTTCTGAAATTCCGCTCCGTAGAATTTTTTAAAAATCTCTCTGCATTTTCCTTTTCAAGTGCCAAAAGCAATCACTGAAAAAAATCAGGGGGTCACCGGGTTAGTTTTCGAACTATTTAGGCCACAAGCTAAAAAATGCGTCTGAATAAGCCTGTGAAAGCGTTGCCATGGAAACTGCTAGTGACGAAATGACACTTACTTTTGGATAACCAATGATTATGTAATTCAACCCCGTAAAAGTGTTCAACTGGCCTTGGTCAGTCTTTCTGTTGTATTCTTTCTAAGTTACAAACCATCAAAAAGATGAAAACCGGTACGAGCCACCTTAACTTAAAGACGCATATGGCAACCTTTTATCAAAGAACGTATTCGTGTTTGTCGCCAAAAGCGCTGGAATTACCTTGCCATAAAAAAAAGTTACTTTGAGGAGGCTCCAAAGGGTTTTCCACGATTAACGGCAAGTGCCAATCAGTAAGAGATATCAAGACTGTCAAACTTATCATCAGGATAATAACTTGACATATGCATAGCACTATTTTAGGGCAATCTTTTAAGGAGGTTTGTCAGACATCATCTGTTGCCATGGCAACATAGTAGGGCTAAAAGACCTTCTAAAACTCAGTTTTTTAAAGATTTCTCAGAAACCAAGTCGGTTACCTTTTTTTTCAAATTTCTTAAACAACATCACATTCTCTATCTGTACATGTGATTTAAAAAAAATCTATCAGGTAGAACTTGATTTATTTAGGAAAATGCTGTTTTAATAATGTAAAAAAATTTCACTAAATAACTTTTTATCTTTATTTTTTTCAGGAATGCGTAATGGCGAAAATAATTTGTACTCAGAAAATCAGAACCAGATAGGTCACCACACTAATTTTCGAGATACTAGCTCATCACCTTAGCAAGCTTTATTTCCGGTTTTCGTAATTTTAGCTCACACTTTACTGTCGGTCATGCGTTTTAATTGATACCGCTGACTCAACGATTCATGTTTGAGAGGACGAGTCCGCGTCCGCGTGATCAAACGATGTCTTCAGGGAAGGGAAAGGCAACCCGTTAGAAAAAGCGCTCGTTCTGAAAATGGACTTGACCTCTTTTGTGATTTTACACATTCTTTTAAAAAACTATCAATTGAGTGTCAGACTGCTTCCCGTTACGAGTGTAGGAAATGTGAAAGTGTTTCGGAGAGAATTCTCTTGTTTGAGGTCATTCCTGCGGAATTCGATTTATGGCGACAAGTGAATGTTGCTTTGGCGCCAATGCAAGTATACCATACAGGCCATTGGTGTTGAATTTCTTGTACAGAGATTGTAGTTTACGATAAGAAAGACCAGCATCTGCCAGCTTCTGGACAATGCTTGAGAAAAGATTAAGCTTTCCATCAAACGTCTGCATGGTGTGTTAATACGTCGCTCTAAGAAGATAGCCTCATCGAAGGCCTCATCCGCCGATACACACTCACCATGGGTCACCACTTGTTCATTGATTTGCAGAGGACCAGTGAAAGTAAATTTTCGAAGGGCTCTGTCATCGTTTAGAGCGTCACGAGCTTTAAACTTAGCAGAAAACAGGGTTTGATTTCCGCGGATGAGAACGCGCGCGCTATCGCTTAATTCTCTCACGAGTAGTTTGGTTGCATGTATCTTGGAATCTAATCTCCGCTCGGTCAAAAAATCCCTTTCGAGCCTCCTTAAAGTCATAGATAATTAAAACCATCCATGGGATGGTTTTAATGGATCAAAAGATTTACCCAGCCTGTCCGCCTCGATAGCCAGTTTAACACAGGCCTAAAGCCCTCGATCTTAATCAATCGCTAGCCATGTAATTAAAGATGTATTTCATCCAAATAACGGACCTCACTTTGACATCGAATTTCAATTGACACTCTGCCAATCATTGAATTCTTAATCATTCCATCATATATATTGTTTCACAAGAATAAAACGACAAAACGATAAATCAATCAAGCGATTAAACAGAAGAATAATTTCATATCATAACGAGCTTCCCCTCTACCGTTCATTTTGCGAATATTTTCAAATGACGAATGAGAGACAGATACAATCACTTTGGATGAATATAACTGTGCCACCCACTCCAAGAAGTAGAAGAGAAAAAAAAGATACACAAAATCAATAATAAAAGTAACATGTACAAATCATCTAAAGAATTGACGTGAACTTGACTTGGAATTTTTACTAACACTATGCCAAAATCAAAGTAAAGAAAGTTGGCACTTACGTCCTGATGCGTCCATCAAATACATGGTGGAACGCAGGGAGAAAAGGAAGAATGAACAGATTAAAAGAATAAACTAAAAACAGAATCCCTACTAATGTATTCTAATTACGAGGAAAAGGGGGAGTGAAATCTTCTTAGACGAATTTTACTATGCCACCCATCCGAAAAATAAAAAGAGAAAAATGACTGCACGCTGAGATATTCAAATCAATAATAGCGGTAAGATGAACAAATATTCAAAGACTGGAACTCAACTCGACTTCGAATGTATTCTAACACTATGTCAAATACATAGTTGTACAGGAATAAAAAGCAAACAAACAAACTACAGCAGAATTCACTCTGATTAATATATTCTAATTACGAGGAAAAGAGAGAAAATCGTCTTGGGTGCTGAGACTACAATCTACTTCGAGAGAAATGAAAAAGGTGGCGAGCCGTCGCGTTTAGCTAACTTTACATCCACGCAACCAAACAAAAAACAAAAAAACAAGGAAGGCATGGCATTTATTACAACTCATTGAAACAATTATGAATAAGACTGAGGTGGTAACGAAATGATCTTTGTGAAGAACAGAAAACTGCCACTAAAATATCTCAAGCCTCTCGTGATCACAGACGAACGGGAAAGGCTGAAATACATTTCAGTCAAACAAATATTGATGATTGACTTCAGTTCGTAGAAGGAATTAAGGTAAAGATCAACCAAAACATCTCTACACCCCAAACCTGTCCTTCTCCCACAGGCCTGGAGACAGTCTGTGCTGCTTATAGGAGAATGCGTGTGGCTGGGCTTCTCAAACTCAAAATTAGGTAAAAAGGAGAGATACTGTATCTACTTACTTTCTGTATTCCAGCGCAGATTTCAAGGAAAGAAAAAGATCAAAGCAAATATGTTAGCGACGCTAACTTTTGCTTAAGATCATTGTTCATATTATTGCTTTCATATAAGAAGAGAAAGTTTCTTTTTAAACTAGATGCATAGCATACATGCAGCCATACCCCCCCTCATCCAAAAAGAGAAAGGGAAGGGAGAAAACGTCTTTAAAAACCTGACAAGAATCGTGCTATGTGACGTCACTCTAATCTATGAAAAATCTTGTAACTTGATAGACTGGTGATCTTTTCCGCGTGGTGGCACGTTCTTGCGCAAAAAATAATCGAAGTAAACAACAGAATTCAAATGAATTCCTTTTCAATTATTTTGGGTAAATTCGCAATTCAGTGCCCGTGTTTCAGTATATACAATGCTATAGGGATACAGAGAAAAGGATTATGAGCGATGTTTGGTATAGAGTAAGAAAAGGACGATGTTCAATTAGCATCGCACTTTCGAAACGATTTCAACGTTCACAACGTCTCTGCTTACAATAGCAGTCACTGACACGGTCGTCTGAAAAAAGTTGGACAGCTCTATTAGCCTTGCAACACCGTCCCCAACGACACCGAGTGTTGAAGGCAGACAAGTCTTTTACCCCAAGTCCATTGAGGTAGTGCTTTTTGTCTTCCATTTGAGCTTTAACGACGGCACAATAATTATAGTGAAGAATTTCTTCCGGAGAAGATGTGGCGACTACTGGGGCGGCCTGATATATAAAAGATTTTCCATAGCTAGTTGGCAACGAAACAGAGACATCTTTACCTCACAAAAAAACATAACAATGGCTTTCTGCCGTTCTTCTTGAAATTTCTTTATTCCCGAGGGTCACATTGTTGTCCGTAGAGGTGACCATTAAAACACTCTGTTAACCATCTTGTTCATTAATAGAAAGTAAAACCATCAAATCCAGCTAATTAGAATTAATGAAAGAATCGACAAAACAGTTAGCCAATGGAAAATCATCGCACTGTTTCATGCAAAAGAGTGACGTCATAAACACGATGCATGTCAGGCTTTCGTAGACGTTCCCTCTCTTCCGGGGAGAAGGAGGGGGGTACAGCTACACGTAAGCCTTCGCTAAGCAAATAGTGTTGATGAAATATATCTCAAGGGTAATCTAACTATTCCTAGCGTCTGTATAGTGCCCACGAATTTCTAAGGAATTAGAGTGCTCGCATTGACAATTGTATTTTCCTTTGATGACTAGAAGGTCGAGAGTGTATCGGGATAACTGGGAAAAATTAAAATTAATGTTTAGGGAGGTCTTAGTAATAACGAGCTAACCTCTCAGTTGCGGAAGTCAACTGCTAATTAAATGTGTATAATATTGCAAAGCGTAATTTAGAATGGTTCAGTTTAATCCAAAAAAAAAATACTTAAAAAACCTGTACTACTAGCGTAACGTATTTTCCTTAGTTTTTAAGGTCAAATCAGGTCACGTGACCTCAAATCAGCAAACTAGCGGTGAAATATTCAATCTTTTCATGTGTTTTCCTTTTCCAATAGTTTTTAACCCTAAATATGAAAAAATTGAACTCCTGCTTTTTCTTTAGATGTTTGACAGTGAGATGTGTGAATTAATCGACCCCATTACGAAACGCCTGAGTGAAAAGTGTTCTCGATAAAAACTCGTTTTGATAGTGAACATAAAACCACTTACCCCCTGACATATCCGGTAACATTAAGGGAATAAAAGAAGCGGAAGAAGCAAAATTAGTGTTTCAAGCTTTCAAAGCACTTCAATATATTTTGCCATGTACATACACTATAATGTCTACGAAATGTTTAAAAAAGATAAAATGGTGGCTACTTACAGCCTAGAGATTGAGTTCATTTTGGAAAATTGAGAGAAATGATAATGAAAGAATAACATATTGTTAGTATTTAAATGCAAAAGCTAAAAAACTAATATATATTTTTTCTAACTACCGCTTTATCTAAATGTTTACGTAGGGAATTTTATGTATTTTTTTTTTCTAGTGTTCAATTTAGAACTACACAGTCTATTGTCAGAGTTACTTGGATTCCCGCATCTTAGAAGTTCGATCTAATGTTTCAATAAAGCCGCCTATAGTGTAATTGACTGGGACTCTGTACAATTCAAACTTGTAACAATTCAGTACAAGTTTGGATAATTATTTCTTAATCATTATCACTCTGCTATTAATCATAACATAGCAAAACGATTTAATATAGCAACATTCAATTGTGAAATAAAACCTATATTTAAAGACACAGTTACAAAGAATTCCAAGCATTGTAGGTCCTGCAACATTCTTTAGCTAGACCAAACGTGTCACTAGCAAAGAAACGAACGGAAAGTCGGTTAAGTCAAACAAGCTATACATAAAACTGAAATTTACGCAGAAGATACCATGCAAGTATTAAACATAAACTTTCATGGATTAAGATCTCAGCAGGACCAAGTATGGAAGTAAATGTAATACATTACCCAGGTACTTTAACACTGATAAGTTTGACGAGAATCGTGTTATATGAGGTCACTCTAATCTATGGAAGATTTTGTAACTTGATAGACTGATGGTATTTTCCGCGTAGTGGCACGTTCTTGCGCAAAAAATAATCGAAGTAAACAACAGAATTCGAATGATCTCGTTTTCCATTATTTTGAGTAAATTCGCAATTCAGTGTCCGTGTTTCAGTATATACAATGCTATAGGGACACAGAGAAGAGGACACCGTCGTCTAAAAAGAGTTGGATAGCTCTATTAGCCTTGCAGAACCGCTCCCAACGAGACCGACTGTTGAAAGCAGGCAAATATTTTATCCCAAGTCCATTGGGGTAGCTCCTGGTCTTCAGCCATATGAGCTTTAACGACGGCATAATAATCAGAGTGAAGAATTTCTTCCAGAAACGGCTGCACAGTAATTAAAGTGAAGAGTTTCTTCTCTATTCCCGAGGGTCACGCAGACTTGCCTTAAAACTTCACCGTAGATCATTATTGTCCCTCGAGGTGACCACTAAGACATTCTGTTGATCATCTTGTTCATTAATAGAGAATAAAACTACCAATTCTAACTAATCAGAATTTTTGAAAGAATCGACAAAATGGCTAGCCAATAGGAAATCATCGCACTGTTTTAAGCAAAAGAGCGACGTCATAAACACGATGCGTGTCAAGTTTTCGTAGACGTTCCCTTTCTTCCGGGGAGGAGGAGGGGGATACAGCTACACGTAGGCCTTCGCTAAGCAAATAGTGTTGATGAAATCGAACTCAAGGGTAACCTAACTATTCCTAGCGTCTGTATATTGCCTACGAATTTCTAAAGAATTAGAGTGCCCGCATTGAGAATTGTATTTTCTTTCGACGACTAGAAGGTCAAGAGTGTTTCGAGATAACTGGGAAAAATTAAAATTAATGTTTAGAGAGGTCTTAGTAACGAGGAGTTAACCATTTACGGAACTCAAGTGAATTAAGGCCTTCCTGGCTAATTAAATGTGCAGAACATTCCAAAATGCAATTTAGAATGATTTAATACAGCAACATTAAATTGTGATATAAGACTTGTCTTTAAAGATCCAATTACAAAAAATTCCAAGCAATGTACGTCCTACAACATTCTTTAGCTTGACCAAACATGTCACAAGCAAAGAAACGAACGGAAAGTTGGTGAAGTAAAATATGCTATAAATAAAATTGAAATCTATGCAGAAAATTCGACGCAAGTATTACACATAGATTTTCGTGGATTGAGATCTCAGCAAGACCAAGTATGGAACTAGATGTAACATACTACTTAGGTACTTTAACACTGATAAGTTACTCTGCTACCCTCCATTGGGACGAAAAAAAAAAGAATATAACACTTCATCTTTGCACTCACACGTTATAATATTAACGTGGAAATCATTACACCTTTTCTCTCAATAAGGAAGCCAGGAAGGAGTATCAAGCTGCGGAATGGTTTGCAGGTTTAAATATGGTGTAAAGGGCACTTCAATTTTTCTTATTGATAACCTGGAAAAAAGGCTATGTGTTCTTGTAACATGATGTTATCATAAAGTAGAACATATCTTTCACAAACCCAATTCCGTAAAAAATTACGAGTATTGCGAACAATACTCTTCGATATTTTGTAGCTGCCATCATTTGTACATGTTTCACAAGTTCACTTGAAGTGAGGTGCGATTTGAAAGGAAACGACGTCAAAGCTTCAACAAGGAAAATCCACATGCAGAATTATCATAGGGTTCCATAGGGTAAAAACAGAGCTCTTTATTCTATTTATGATGTAGCTGTTCGAGTTTTGTCACCAGCATAAGACCCGGCAAAGATGAGTTATAGGAAGTCGATTTCTGTCGCAAGACTGCAGGGACCGTTCAAAGTATATTTTCCGCCAAGTTTGATCTCTAACTTTCAATGCTTTCGAATGCAACGAAAGGCATTCACCTTTTCATTCAATTTTTGCTAACCGGCCCCCGGTTAGCTCAATTGGTTAGAGCGCCGGGATTGTATTGTGCGGGAGGTCGAGGGTTCGTGCCCCGGCCGGTCCAATACTCATGGTCTTAAAATAACTGAGGAGAATTTGCTACCTTTCTATAATATTAAGAAATGGATAGATATTCTGGTCTTCTCGGATAAGGACGAATAAACCGTAGACCCCAGTCTCCTGCAGGGTTAGGGGTAGGCCTAGGAGACGTTATTTTCACACGCGCGAGATCACTGTGTGGTGGATGTCCTTCCCTGGGGTGGGATGGGTGAGTGGTGTTGTAAGAATGGCCCCGAAAAAAAGCCCTATGAGGGAGTGGTTAAATAACGTATGTATGTATGTATCTTATTCGTTGGTTTTCATTATTCAAAAAAACTCGAAATTTCACTTTGTCTTGTAACATTTCAACACTTTCTCGAATCCTAGCATTCGGAGTTCCCAACAAGATTCGACATTTCTTTTCATTAAGCACTAAAACACATTTTTCGGGCCTTAGAGCCACACAAAATGTTGGGAGAACACGAGCTGAAGGCAGGTGATTAAAAAGCTTTGTGAGTGTTCTCCCAACATCCCGAGAGGTTTTGTGACGCCTTCTAATAAATTTTAGTTATAACGCGCGCTGTAATTAGTTGAAAGAGCGTGCTCTATCAGAGTACAAAACAAGGAGCTGAGCTAAGGTTTACCAAAGATCCAAGGAATCACATCATATCCTTGTTGGATTAATTTCAGGAAAAAAATGTTTGTTAACATTTGAGGTTCAGAATACATTCATGATTTCAAACATACAAGTTACTTGTATGGTTCAGTGGTTCGAATCCCGTACAGGCCTGAAATTTTTTCAGGTCTGATTTTCACTATTGCTTAAATAGTGCTTTACTGCGAAGGATCGTGCACATATACATACAAGTTACTGTGAAAAATAAATCAAAAGCCCATAAAGAAAGCCGACGCACGAAACAATCGCTATTAAATGGTTTTCTCTCTCGCGGTGTGTTGTTCGAGAACCGCTTTTCAGGCCAAGATTCATCGAATTTGAAGCGAAACAAATTATGGCTTTTCATTTTAATAAGGGAAATTCATATTTTGAAGAAATGGCACTCTGTGCATCGGAAGAACCAAATAAAGGTTTGTAAGCATGCCAAGCACCGTAATTGACGTCATTATATCGCGAGCTGAGAAGAAATTCCTCGACTAACAGAAAACGAAATAGAATGTCTGAGTTTTGAAGGTTTTTCATGCTTGGTTGGATTGCTAAAACAAGGCCATCAGAATCCTCGTTAGAATGGTTCAAGTTATTTGATCGTTCCTTGCTTTTATCACATAAACAGATCAAATCCAACCTCTACAACCTGGTGAAACATGCGCTTGAAAACTGAATTGACCAATCAGACGATGCATACAATATATTAACTATGTCATAATCCAAGAAAGTTGGCGTTTTCTTCTTAAAGAAAGGCTTTGATTATCTACAAGAGGTTGTTAACGGGAAAATCTCTTGCTCTCTTTAATTCAAAAACGTTCTCAATGGATGGAGAGTATTGGAGTATTTTTGACGGTTCGCAGCTATTTAAACTGACTTTAATGGTTGACGGTAGATTTCCAAGAACTTAGACGTTCACAGTTGACGATTAATAGAAGGATATTTCTTCGACTGTTTTTTATCTTAACAAGAATTTAAACTTGTGTTCTCTTGATTTTAGTTATAGATTACATTCAGACCTTCTAAGTCTTTCTCTGATTAAGTGAAGTAGAGCGAGTGTATTAAAAAAAAAAACAACAGCCTGACTCATCAGAGAATTACGAGATATTACGCACATAGTTTTTCCAAACAGTGAATAGCGAAGGAAGTTATGGACAGACTTTTCAAAAATTAAAAAAAAATGTTACAAGTCGTTTATAACAGAGAAATCAGGTTTTAAAAACAAAATGGACCAACCCTTAAGTAAAATGCGGCTACATATTTCTTATTGTTCCCGTAGCTTCTAAGCCGTCTCGATCGATATTATTCAGCCCTCGAAAGTAAATGCATTCTATGCAAATACAACCAAAGGCTTATTTGAAATACGAGTACTTTGATCTCAAACAATTAAATCAGTTAAGGAATAGGTAAACATACGTAGCACAATAAATAGGTACTTACACCCTGTTGAGCATGAGGTGAAATGAAAGAAAGAAAACAACAAATAGTCAACTGTTGTTAATCATTTTAGCATACTTATCATTAACCTTTATTCCCAGAAAAAATGGCAGGAAACCTGTGTTGGTTGAAATCTCGTCTATTCGGAGACTACGTAGAAAGTTATTTTGCGAGTAGTGAATAGCGAAGGGCGTTACGATCAGACTTTTTAATACTTTAGAAATATAAAAAGTCGTCCAAAAAAAGGGAATCGGGTTGCAGGGCCCTTTTTGCTTTTATCAATAACAAAATGGAACAAATCCTATGTCAAATGCAGCTACCTGTTTGTTATATTTCTCGTAACTTCCAAGCTATCTCGATCGATATTATTCAGCCGCTCGAAAGTAAGTGCATTCTATGCAAATACAACCAAAGGCTTATTTGAAATACGAGTACTTTGATCTCAAACAATTAAATCAGTTAAGGAATAGGTAAACATACGTAGCACAATAAATAGGTACTTACACCCTGTTGAGCATGAGGTGAAATGAAAGAAAGAAAACAACAAATAGTCAACTGTTGTTAATCATTTTAGCATACTTATCATTAACCTTTATTCCCAGAAAAAATGGCAGGAAACCTGTGTTGGTTGAAATCTCGTCTATTCGGAGACTACGTAGAAAGTTATTTTGCGAGTAGTGAATAGCGAAGGGCGTTACGATCAGACTTTTTAATACTTTAGAAATATGAAAAGTCGTCCAAAGAAAGGGAATCGGGTTGCAGGGCCCTTTTTGCTTTTATCAATAACAAAATGGAACAAATCCTATGTCAAATGCAGCTACCTGTGTGTTATTGTTCTCGTAACTTCCAAGCTATCTCGATCGATATTATTCAGCCGCTCGAAAGTAAGTGCATTCTATGCAAATACAACCAAAGGCTTATTTGAAATACGAGTACTTTGATCTCAAACAATTAAATCAGTTAGGGAATAGGTAAACATACGTAGCACAATAAATAGGTACTTACGAACTGTTGAGCATGAGGTGAAATGAAAGAAAGAAAACAACAAATAGTCAACTGTTGTTAATCATTTTAGCATACTTATCATTAACCTTTATTCCCAGAAAAAATGGCAGGAAACCTGTGTTGGTTGAAATCTCGTCTATTCGGAGACTACGTAGAAAGTTATTTTGCGAGTAGTGAATAGCGAAGGGCGTTACGATCAGACTTTTTAATACTTTAGAAATATGAAAAGTCGTCCAAAAAAAGGGAATCGGGCTGCAGGGCCCTTTTTGCTTTTATCAATAACAAAATGGAACAAATCCTATGTCAAATGCAGCTACCTGTTTGTTATATTTCTCGTAACTTCCAAGCTATCTCGATCGATATTATTCAGCCGCTCGAAAGTAAGTGCATTCTATGCAAATACAACCAAAGGCTCATTTGAAATACGAGTACTTTGATCTCAAACAATTAAATCAGTTAACGAATAGGTAAACATACGTAGCACAATAAATAGGTACTTACCAACTGTTGAGCATGAGGTGAAATGAAAGAAAGAAAACAACAAATAGTCAACTGTTGTTAATCATTTTAGCATACTTATCATTAACCTTTATTCCCAGAAAAAATGGCAGGAAACCTGTGTTGGTTGAAATCTCGTCTATTCGGAGACTACGTAGAAAGTTATTTTGCGAGTAGTGAATAGCGAAGGGCGTTACGATCAGACTTTTTAATACTTTAGAAATATGAAAAGTCGTCCAAAAAAAGGGAATCGGGTTGCAGGGCCCTTTTTGCTTTTATCAATAACAAAATGGAACAAATCCTATGTCAAATGCAGCTACCTGTTTGTTATATTTCTCGTAACTTCCAAGCTATCTCGATCGATATTATTCAGCCGCTCGAAAGTAAGTGCATTCTATGCAAATACAACCAAAGGCTTATTTGAAATACGAGTACTTTGATCTCAAACAATTAAATCAGTTAAGGAATAGGTAAACATACGTAGCACAATAAATAGGTACTTACACCCTGTTGAGCATGAGGTGAAATGAAAGAAAGAAAACAACAAATAGTCAACTGTTGTTAATCATTTTAGCATACTTATCATTAACCTTTATTCCCAGAAAAAATGGCAGGAAACCTGTGTTGGTTGAAATCTCGTCTATTCGGAGACTACGTAGAAAGTTATTTTGCGAGTAGTGAATAGCGAAGGGCGTTACGATCAGACTTTTTAATACTTTAGAAATATGAAAAGTCGTCCAAAGAAAGGGAATCGGGTTGCAGGGCCCTTTTTGCTTTTATCAATAACAAAATGGAACAAATCCTATGTCAAATGCAGCTACCTGTGTGTTATTGTTCTCGTAACTTCCAAGCTATCTCGATCGATATTATTCAGCCGCTCGAAAGTAAGTGCATTCTATGCAAATACAACCAAAGGCTTATTTGAAATACGAGTACTTTGATCTCAAACAATTAAATCAGTTAGGGAATAGGTAAACATACGTAGCACAATAAATAGGTACTTACGAACTGTTGAGCATGAGGTGAAATGAAAGAAAGAAAACAACAAATAGTCAACTGTTGTTAATCATTTTAGCATACTTATCATTAACCTTTATTCCCAGAAAAAATGGCAGGAAACCTGTGTTGGTTGAAATCTCGTCTATTCGGAGACTACGTAGAAAGTTATTTTGCGAGTAGTGAATAGCGAAGGGCGTTACGATCAGACTTTTTAATACTTTAGAAATATGAAAAGTCGTCCAAAAAAAGGGAATCGGGCTGCAGGGCCCTTTTTGCTTTTATCAATAACAAAATGGAACAAATCCTATGTCAAATGCAGCTACCTGTTTGTTATATTTCTCGTAACTTCCAAGCTATCTCGATCGATATTATTCAGCCGCTCGAAAGTAAGTGCATTCTATGCAAATACAACCAAAGGCTCATTTGAAATACGAGTACTTTGATCTCAAACAATTAAATCAGTTAACGAATAGGTAAACATACGTAGCACAATAAATAGGTACTTACCAACTGTTGAGCATGAGGTGAAATGAAAGAAAGAAAACAACAAATAGTCAACTGTTGTTAATCATTTTAGCATACTTATCATTAACCTTTATTCCCAGAAAAAATGGCAGGAAACCTGTGTTGGTTGAAATCTCGTCTATTCGGAGACTACGTAGAAAGTTATTTTGCGAGTAGTGAATAGCGAAGGGCGTTACGATCAGACTTTTTAATACTTTAGAAATATGAAAAGTCGTCCAAAAAAAGGGAATCGGGTTGCAGGGCCCTTTTTGCTTTTATCAATAACAAAATGGAACAAATCCTATGTCAAATGCAGCTACCTGTTTGTTATATTTCTCGTAACTTCCAAGCTATCTCGATCGATATTATTCAGCCGCTCGAAAGTAAGTGCATTCTATGCAAATACAACCAAAGGCTTATTTGAAATACGAGTACTTTGATCTCAAACAATTAAATCAGTTAAGGAATAGGTAAACATACGTAGCACAATAAATAGGTACTTACACCCTGTTGAGCATGAGGTGAAATGAAAGAAAGAAAACAACAAATAGTCAACTGTTGTTAATCATTTTAGCATACTTATCATTAACCTTTATTCCCAGAAAAAATGGCAGGAAACCTGTGTTGGTTGAAATCTCGTCTATTCGGAGACTACGTAGAAAGTTATTTTGCGAGTAGTGAATAGCGAAGGGCGTTACGATCAGACTTTTTAATACTTTAGAAATATGAAAAGTCGTCCAAAGAAAGGGAATCGGGTTGCAGGGCCCTTTTTGCTTTTATCAATAACAAAATGGAACAAATCCTATGTCAAATGCAGCTACCTGTGTGTTATTGTTCTCGTAACTTCCAAGCTATCTCGATCGATATTATTCAGCCGCTCGAAAGTAAGTGCATTCTATGCAAATACAACCAAAGGCTTATTTGAAATACGAGTACTTTGATCTCAAACAATTAAATCAGTTAGGGAATAGGTAAACATACGTAGCACAATAAATAGGTACTTACGAACTGTTGAGCATGAGGTGAAATGAAAGAAAGAAAACAACAAATAGTCAACTGTTGTTAATCATTTTAGCATACTTATCATTAACCTTTATTCCCAGAAAAAATGGCAGGAAACCTGTGTTGGTTGAAATCTCGTCTATTCGGAGACTACGTAGAAAGTTATTTTGCGAGTAGTGAATAGCGAAGGGCGTTACGATCAGACTTTTTAATACTTTAGAAATATGAAAAGTCGTCCAAAGAAAGGGAATCGGGTTGCAGGGCCCTTTTTGCTTTTATCAATAACAAAATGGAACAAATCCTATGTCAAATGCAGCTACCTGTGTGTTATTGTTCTCGTAACTTCCAAGCTATCTCGATCGATATTATTCAGCCGCTCGAAAGTAAGTGCATTCTATGCAAATACAACCAAAGGCTTATTTGAAATACGAGTACTTTGATCTCAAACAATTAAATCAGTTAGGGAATAGGTAAACATACGTAGCACAATAAATAGGTACTTACGAACTGTTGAGCATGAGGTGAAATGAAAGAAAGAAAACAACAAATAGTCAACTGTTGTTAATCATTTTAGCATACTTATCATTAACCTTTATTCCCAGAAAAAATGGCAGGAAACCTGTGTTGGTTGAAATCTCGTCTATTCGGAGACTACGTAGAAAGTTATTTTGCGAGTAGTGAATAGCGAAGGGCGTTACGATCAGACTTTTTAATACTTTAGAAATATGAAAAGTCGTCCAAAAAAAGGGAATCGGGTTGCAGGGCCCTTTTTGCTTTTATCAATAACAAAATGGAACAAATCCTATGTCAAATGCAGCTACCTGTTTGTTATATTTCTCGTAACTTCCAAGCTATCTCGATCGATATTATTCAGCCGCTCGAAAGTAAGTGCATTCTATGCAAATACAACCAAAGGCTCATTTGAAATACGAGTACTTTGATCTCAAACAATTAAATCAGTTAACGAATAGGTAAACATACGTAGCACAATAAATAGGTACTTACCAACTGTTGAGCATGAGGTGAAATGAAAGAAAGAAAACAACAAATAGTCAACTGTTGTTAATCATTTTAGCATACTTATCATTAACCTTTATTCCCAGAAAAAATGGCAGGAAACCTGTGTTGGTTGAAATCTCGTCTATTCGGAGACTACGTAGAAAGTTATTTTGCGAGTAGTGAATAGCGAAGGGCGTTACGATCAGACTTTTTAATACTTTAGAAATATGAAAAGTCGTCCAAAAAAAGGGAATCGGGTTGCAGGGCCCTTTTTGCTTTTATCAATAACAAAATGGAACAAATCCTATGTCAAATGCAGCTACCTGTTTGTTATATTTCTCGTAACTTCCAAGCTATCTCGATCGATATTATTCAGCCGCTCGAAAGTAAGTGCATTCTATGCAAATACAACCAAAGGCTTATTTGAAATACGAGTACTTTGATCTCAAACAATTAAATCAGTTAAGGAATAGGTAAACATACGTAGCACAATAAATAGGTACTTACACCCTGTTGAGCATGAGGTGAAATGAAAGAAAGAAAACAACAAATAGTCAACTGTTGTTAATCATTTTAGCATACTTATCATTAACCTTTATTCCCAGAAAAAATGGCAGGAAACCTGTGTTGGTTGAAATCTCGTCTATTCGGAGACTACGTAGAAAGTTATTTTGCGAGTAGTGAATAGCGAAGGCCGTTACGATCAGACTTTTTAATACTTTAGAAATATGAAAAGTCGTCCAAAAAAAGGGAATCGGGTTGCAGGGCCCTTTTTGCTTTTATCAATAACAAAATGGAACAAATCCTATGTCAAATGCAGCTACCTGTTTGTTATATTTCTCGTAACTTCCAAGCTATCTCGATCGATATTATTCAGCCGCTCGAAAGTAAGTGCATTCTATGCAAATACAACCAAAGGCTTATTTGAAATACGAGTACTTTGATCTCAAACAATTAAATCAGTTAAGGAATAGGTAAACATACGTAGCACAATAAATAGGTACTTACACCCTGTTGAGCATGAGGTGAAATGAAAGAAAGAAAACAACAAATAGTCAACTGTTGTTAATCATTTTAGCATACTTATCATTAACCTTTATTCCCAGAAAAAATGGCAGGAAACCTGTGTTGGTTGAAATCTCGTCTATTCGGAGACTACGTAGAAAGTTATTTTGCGAGTAGTGAATAGCGAAGGGCGTTACGATCAGACTTTTTAATACTTTAGAAATATGAAAAGTCGTCCAAAAAAAGGGAATCGGGTTGCAGGGCCCTTTTTGCTTTTATCAATAACAAAACGGAACAAATCCTATGTCAAATGCAGCTACCTGTTTGTTATATTTCTCGTAGCTTCCAAGCTATCTCGATCGATATTATTCAGCCGCTCGAAAGTAAGTGCATTCTATGCAAATACAACCAAAGGCTTATTTGAAATACGAGTACTTTGATCTCAAACAATTAAATCAGTTAAGGAATAGGTAAACATACGTAGCACAATAAATAGGTACTTACGGTCTGTTGAGCATGAGGTGAAATGAAAGAAAGAAAACAACAAATAGTCAACTGTTGTTAATCATTTTAGCATACTTGTCATTAACCTTTATTCCCAGAAAAAATGGCAGGAAACCTGTGTTGGTTGAAATCTCGTCTATTCGGAGACTACGTAGAAAGTTATTTTGCGAGTAGTGAACAGCGAAGGGCGTTACGATCAGACTTTTTAATACTTTAGAAATATGAAAAGTCGTCCAAAAAAGGGGAATCGGGTTGCAGGGCCCTTTTTGCTTTTATCAATAACAAAATGGAACAAATCCTATGTCAAATGCAGCTACCTGTGTGTTATTGTTCTCGTAACTTCCAAGCTATCTCGATCGATATTATTCAGCCGCTCGAAAGTAAGTGCATTCTATGCAAATACAACCAAAGGCTTATTTGAAATACGAGTACTTTGATCTCAAACAATTAAATCAGTTAGGGAATAGGTAAACATACGTAGCACAATAAATAGGTACTTACGAACTGTTGAGCATGAGGTGAAATGAAAGAAAGAAAACAACAAATAGTCAACTGTTGTTAATCATTTTAGCATACTTATCATTAACCTTTATTCCCAGAAAAAATGGCAGGAAACCTGTGTTGGTTGAAATCTCGTCTATTCGGAGACTACGTAGAAAGTTATTTTGCGAGTAGTGAATAGCGAAGGGCGTTACGATCAGACTTTTTAATACTTTAGAAATATGAAAAGTCGTCCAAAAAAAGGGAATCGGGTTGCAGGGCCCCTTTTGCTTTTATCAATAACAAAATGGAACAAATCCTATGTCAAATGCAGCTACCTGTGTGTTATTGTTCTCGTAACTTCCAAGCTATCTCGATCGATATTATTCAGCCGCTCGAAAGTAAGTGCATTCTATGCAAATACAACCAAAGGCTTGTTTGAAATACGAGTACTTTGATCTCAAACAATTAAATCAGTTAAGGAATAGGTAAACATACGTAGCACAACAAATAGGTACTTACACCCTGTTGAGCATGAGGTGAAATGAAAGAAAGAAAACAACAAATAGTCAACTGTTGTTAATCATTTTAGCATACTTATCATTAACCTTTATTCCCAGAAAAAATGGCAGGAAACCTGTGTTGGTTGAAATCTCGTCTATTCGGAGACTACGTAGAAAGTTATTTTGCGAGTAGTGAATAGCGAAGGGCGTTACGATCAGACTTTTTAATACTTTAGAAATATGAAATGTCGTCCAAAAAAAGGGAATCGGGTTGCAGGGCCCTTTTTGCTTTTATCAATAACAAAATGGAACAAATCCTTTGTCAAATGCAGCTACCTGTTTGTTATTGTTCTCGTAACTTCCAAGCTATCTCGATCGATATTATTCAGCCGCTCGAAAGTAAGTGTATTCTATGCAAATACAACCAAAGGCTTATTTGAAATACGAGTACTTTGATCTCAAACAATTAAATCAGTTAACGAATAGGTAAACATACGTAGCACAATAAATAGGTACTTACGGTCTGTTGAGCATGAGGTGAAATGAAAGAAAGAAAACAACAAATAGTCAACTGTTGTTAATCATTTTAGCATACTTATCATTAACCTTTATTCCCAGAAAAAATGGCAGGAAACCTGTGTTGGTTGAAATCTCGTCTATTCGGAGACTACGTAGAAAGTTATTTTGCGAGTAGTGAATAGCGAAGGGCGTTACGATCAGACTTTTTAATACTTTAGAAATATGAAAAGTCGTCCAAAAAAAGGGAATCGGGTTGCAGGGCCCTTTTTGCTTTTATCAATAACAAAATGGAACAAATCCTATGTCAAATGCAGCTACCTGTGTGTTATTGTTCTCGTAACTTCCAAGCTATCTCGATCGATATTATTCAGCCGCTCGAAAGTAAGTGCATTCTATGCAAATACAACCAAAGGCTTATTTGAAATACGAGTACTTTGATCTCAAACAATTAAATCAGTTAAGGAATAGGTAAACATACGTAGCACAATAAATAGGTACTTACACCCTGTTGAGCATGAGGTGAAATGAAAGAAAGAAAACAACAAATAGTCAACTGTTGTTAATCATTTTAGCATACTTATCATTAACCTTTATTCCCAGAAAAAATGGCAGGAAACCTGTGTTGGTTGAAATCTCGTCTATTCGGAGACTACGTAGAAAGTTATTTTGCGAGTAGTGAATAGCGAAGGGCGTTACGATCAGACTTTTTAATACTTTAAAAATATGAAAAGTCGTCCAAAAAAAGGGAATCGGGTTGCAGGGCCCTTTTTGCTTTTATCAATAACAAAATGGAACAAATCCTATGTCAAATGCAGCTACCTGTTTGTTATATTTCTCGTAACTTCCAAGCTATCTCGATCGATATTATTCAGCCGCTCGAAAGTAAGTGCATTCTATGCAAATACAACCAAAGGCTTCCCAAAGAATGGAATGTATTTTAAAACCTGAAGACTGCTTCGTCGAGAAATTCTATTATTGATCATTAAGTTAATTTATCCGCTAATAAGGTACGTTATAGTGATGTCATAATACTAATGTAAGTCATTTGTCAGCTGTGGACCTGGTCGACTCACTTGGTAAATATCAAATCGTTTCGTATACTTTATTATCTGAGCATTTTATAACAATGTGACTTCCTTTTAGGATTCGAACGCACTTCTTTGATTGTCTGACACTATAGTCGTCAATAAAGATGTTTGATAACAGTGAACCAAAAGCCCATAACTGACGAAACATTCGAATCCCAATCGGTAACTCCGAGGACCGTGACGGATATCACTGAGATGGCAGAAGAAGCCAGAAACATTCGACGAACAGCCAAAGCAATGTATACCAGGATGCACAATGAACTCCTGAAGCCTATGGATGCCGACCAAGGACGAAAAATGGTCCAAGGTAATTACGTGAAGCTTTCAGAAGCATGGGATATCGTTGAAAGTAAGCACGATCTATACACGATGTATTTAACGGATGAAGAACTGGAAGTCACGGAGAGGTGGATTACCGAGTTGCGGGACCTGTTTGTAGAAGCGACAGCGCGTAAAATCCAGTATATACAGAAATCAGTTAGATCAGAAATTGTCATGCGAGAGAACACATTACGTCATGAAACAGAAATGAAGGAGCGCGCGGAAAGAAAGAGGAAAGCAGAAAAGGGACTTACAATGCGCGCGAAAGCGCAAACAGTTTTTGGCACTATCTGTAATAATAGAAAGCATATTCGTGATAATAACATTGCCGCACATACTCTGGAAAGGTCTTTAAGACAGATAGAAGATGCGTATGCCGAGTGTAAAATTGCAAACGTTGACGTTTTAGATTTAGCAGACCATGACACTTCAGAAAACGCTATAAAATTTGCATCACAGATACAATGCCGGCTCGATGATATGACTGAAAAGCTCAGGTCGTTAATCGGTCCAAAAGATGATAAAATAGCAAAGAGAGAGACTTTCCCGTCCTCGAACCTTCAGTTAGAAAAAATAGAATTGCTGCGATTTGAAGGAGAAGTTCGCGCTTATGCACAATTCAAACGAGACTTTAAAAAACCGACCATGCCGCATCTCTAAAGCGACGATGTCTCCTATGTACTACGTTCATGCTCAAGGCCGGTTTTCACTAGCGCTAAAAGAACAAGCCCAAGAATAAGCACAAGCACAAGCATAAGCAAGTGAGAACACAGAACATAAGCATAAGAGCATACGCAGTATCAAAAAATTCTTCGTTACCAGTCTTCCTCGACTACAATCAAGATGGTGGATGAAGATGAAATCTTTCTCTTTGCGTTGCTTGTAATTTACTTTTTTCGCTTACGAAGACGACGTAATGCCAGAAGATCCATCAGACCTAGAAGGTTTTGGGTAAGGGAGATGTATCGTCGCAAGAAAGCTCAAGGGGAGTTCAATTACCTTGTTTTGGAACTTCGTGGTAGTGACAGAGAGCTATACTTTCGGTAAGCGAATTTTAAAAGTCTGCTGAAAAACTAGTGTAAAAGGCTTACACTCCGAACATTATTGCCGCTGGCGTTTTGTTATTTTGCAGGCAAGTTTTTGTATGTTACTTTATTTTAAAAAAATCCCTGAAAATAGCATGAAAATATAAACTTGATAAATATATTTTTTGCCTCAGTACTGTTACTTTGTATATGCTACAGTAAATTTTCCATTCCAATTTTAGTTCAACATGATGTTACAAGGGCACGCTCGAAATATTATTGTTCAAATATAAAGTTCCGTCATTGGTTCATTGAATGATTATTGGTCTCATTTTAGTTACATGAGAATGTCACGACTGTTTTGATTGCCTCGTTTCCAAGGTTGGCCCACTTATAAGAAGCAAGTTATAAAATTCAGACAGCCTATCTCACCATCAGAACGTCTTGCACTGACCATACGTTATTTGGCTTCTGGTGACAGTCAACAATCCATGTCCTTTCCTTATTGAATATGGAATATCCATAACCAGCAATTTCAACCCCTTCTAGATTCTAGAGTGATATCTCTGAGAGAGGTAAATGCAATTTGTCTTTATAACACTTGTATAAATTGCTGTCTTATCATAAATATGATAACACAATACTTTACATACGAATTGTCCTGTTGATGTTTTTGTACATAATACACAGATTATGAGTAAGGCTGTCACTAAGGAAACAAGAGATCAATGATGTGTTTTGAGTTTGAGAAAGGAGGGATTGGCTGATTGACATGGTCAGGAACCGGCTAAATGCTTTCAACATTCAACAACACAATCCTTTTGTTTATTACAACACCCATGTGAAATGGGAATAGTTTCAAAACTGTTTCTTTGAAAAGAACACAACTCTCAATTTATAATTATTTTATAATCTATAACTATAACTTGTACAATAATTATTTCAATACTTTTGTAATAATGAAATAATGTTGAAATTGCATCACAGCAGACTCAGACAATTATGCCTTGTTTCAAATACCAATACATAACTAAGTAGGGTGGATGCTCTTGGCATTTATAACCCCTCGTGTCGACGTTGCTGGAGGAAGTAACCTGGGGGATATGTTGAAACAGCCTCTACATTACCCAGCTCAGACATGAAACTACTGCTAGCAGTTTCAGGGTACCTAGAAGCTACATACCTAACAGTATTAACATCTTGAGAATTAATCTTTAATAAGCGTGAAAAAATCAAATTGTTTATTTCCATTTTGGTCGTCAGTCTTTCTTGTGTTGGCATCTTTCTCAATTGGGCAGCTACCAGTTCTCCAAAAAGGCGTTCTTCATCTTTTTGTTCTCTCTGACTGTCTCTACTTACAAGGTGATTTCCAATAGATTTGAGAAAATCCATTGCAGCTCCTTCAATAGCTTCATTATTTACTCTAGGGCGTTTGGCATGCAGGTATTTTGGCTGACCAGTTACTTTAGACTTTAATGACTTAGACGTTAATGATTTTGGCTCAAAGCCAAAATCATTAACGTCTAAGTAATGAAGTAAGGTATATGCACTACCAGAGCTGCTGTCTACTGGAGTGCATATACCTTCATCTTCAATATCAGCATCATCTAGTTGTGAGGTTTCATCTATCACTATAAGATTACTGGAAGATCGACGGGGTTGAACATATGGATCCAGCCAGGCCAAACACATGCACATGTCGCTTGTTTCACTTTTGGCATCTATGACAGATTGTGTATCCGCTCCACTGACGTTAACACTCTGTACTTTCTTCTTGTTTCTTGAATATCTGTCCCTCAGGTTTTTGAAAGCAGAGTCTGCATCTTTACCTAAAATTTATAAGCATCGATTCTTAGTCTATATTGGCCCATTTCAGTTTGAAAAACCTCAAACCTACTTTGCACACAACGATACTTGATAGAGATCAACCATGTGCTTCATTTTATCAAATAATATCCAGTCACAAGAGAAACAGCTTGCCATTTCGGGCGAATTCTTCAATTGTACGAACTGGTTTGTGTTACGTTAATATCAAAATAAAGTGGACGCGAGTACTATCAATACCATGGAAAAGCTTCATGAGGTAAACCTTGTTAATCTTAAACTTAGCCTAGAAATGATGAGAGAAAGCAATAATTACCTGAGGGAAACCAGTCTTCCATGCGACGTCTTGCCATGCAAGCTCCTTTTTGTTGCGGTGTTTAAAATCTTTACTTACTTTATCATACAAAACCGGGTATTGTCTCACCGCCTCGGAGAGAAGTTCATCTACTGACAGCTCTGCATTTGCCGAATTGCAAATCGATTGGAGTCCGCCATTTTGTTTGTGGATAGTTTCTCGAGGAGGTATGGGTCAAATTGAGCGATGATTCGTTGACCACCTTACGCTTATGCTTATATATGCTTATTTCACACGCGTTCGCACTACGACATAAGTACGACATAAGCATAACATGTGCT